>NC_132933.1:128842531-129027531 GCF_047675955.1 Chlorocebus sabaeus
TACAGGTGCCCGCCACCACGCCCTGCTAATTTTTTTGGAGATATATATTTTTTCCTTTTGTTTTTTTTTTTTTTTTTTTTTTGAAACGGAGTCTCGCTCTGTCTCCCAGGCTGGAGTGCAGTAGGGCGATCTTGGCTCACTGCAACCTTCGCCTCCCAGGTTCAAGCGATTCTCCTGCCTCAGCCTCCCAAGGAGCTGGAATTGCAGGCATGTGCCATCACATCCTGCTAATTTTTGTGTTGTTAGTAGAGATGGGGTTTTGCCATGTTGGCCAGGCTGGTCTCAAACTCCTGACCTCAAGTGATCTGCCCACCTTGGCCCCCCAAAGTGCTGGGATTACAGGCGTGAGCCACCGCTCCCAGCCTATACTTGACTTTTTGTGCATAAAATATTTTTTAAATAAAATTGTTAAATTATTCATTAAAATACCCATATGTTGATTCTCTAGTACAGTGACATTTTAATATTTTTGAACCCAGGGTATCTTCAGTATCATAAATATGCATAAGGTAAGATTCAGCATCCCAGTGATCCCCTTAGACATTGTATTAATATGTAAAATACAGTGTCTTCATAATCATAAAATCTTTCAATCTCTCAAAGGGAAAGAAATCTATTTTAAATCCTATAAAGATAAAAAACACATTAGTTCAGCTTTGTATTTAGGATTTTATAGTTCATTTTTCATTGGCTATTAAGGAAGTAGATTATATAGAAGTATTCTGCTTTAAATAAAGCCATCATGCTTATTAAAAATATTTTATTTTATAAACTGGCTCATGATAGATCCCCGAATGTACTTTTTTCCCCTGTCTGTCAAATGTAATTCAGTATATCCCCCCAAAATTGGATTTCTGTAACTTACAGAGAATTTGTTATGAGAATATTCACAACTTTGAGATAATTTTGATAAGTGATAAAGATGACTTCACTATTTCGGAAAACCTAAGCATCTGTAAAAATTAATGCCTCAGAAAAGCTTTTTATTTATTTATTTATTTATATATTTTTTTGAGATGGAGTCTTACTCTGTTGCCCAGGCTGGAGTGCAGTGGTGTGATCTCAGCTCACTGCAACCTCCGCCTCCCGGGTTCAAGCAAGTCTCTTGCCTAAGCATCCCTAATAGCTGGGATTACAGGCGTGCACCACCACACCCAACTAATTTTTGTATTTTTAGTAGAGACGGGGTACCATGTTGGCCAGGCTGGTCTCGAACTCCTGACCTCGGATGATCCATCCACCTCGGCCTCCCAAAGTGCTGGGATTAACAGGTGTGACCCACCGTGCCTGGCCGGAAAAGCTTTTTAACATTAAAAAATATATATATCTAATTTAGGGAGCAGAATTAGTTTTTTGTTGTTGTTGTTTTTTGAGATAGGTTCTTGCTCTGTCACCTGGGCTCAAGTGATCCTCCCACCTCAGCCTCCCAAGTAGCTTGGACTACAGGTGCACACGACCATGCCTGGCTAATTTTTTGTAGACATGGAGTTTTGCCATGTTGCCCAAGCTGAATCTGTGGCTTTAAATGCTACATTTTAAAATGAGGATTAGGTGTCTTGGACTCACCTTGAAACTGACAGATTTAAAAAATGACAAATTAGGCATCCAAAGTACACATTACTTAGAATGCAGTAGCTCTCACAACTGGTCTTCACAAAACACTAATAATCTTCCACATATTTTCTCTGTGAGCATAGTTGATCTATATAGTATTAACAATAGCCTATGACACATAAGGACATATATTGTCCTTAATATAATCTCATGCTTAGGTGGTATGCTGTTCTGGTTAATTGAGGCACAACCCATTTGGTAAATGAAACTGCCTGGGCAAAGCCACATCTATGTAAAGCGTAGGTGGTGTATGCCCCTCCAGAATTCCTTCACTTAGGCATTGGAACATGTTTTGACTAATCCAGCACTTGACCAATGCAAAATTTCTGTCCAGGAACCAAACTGTCTCCTGCAGTGTTACCATAATTTAGCCAAAAACTCTTTGGAGAAAAACAGTTCATTTATATCTAATGACTTCAGCTAGAGCCAGATAAATCTAGAGAAGTAGAAATTTCTCTCTAACCCTCAGTTTTGGAAGTACATGAGAAATATAAGCTCGCAGTTTTAGAAGTACGTAAGAAATATAAGCAGTGCTGTGTTTGACAGTAACAAACTTTTTTTTATTATTTATTTATTTTGCGATGGAGTCTCACAGGCTGCAGTGCAGTGGTGCAATCTCGGCTCACCGCAACCTCCAACTCGCTGGTTCAAGCGATTCTCCTGCCTCAGCCTCCTGAGTAGTAGCTGGGGTTATAGGCGGGCACCACCACGCTCTGCTAATTTTTGTATTTTTAGTGGAGACAGAGTTTCACCATGTTGGCCAGGCTGGTCTCGATCTCCTGACCTCGTGATCCGCCCTCCTCAGCCTCCCAAAGTGCTGGGATTACAGGTGTGAGCCACCGCACCCAGCTGGGCCAACTTTTTTAAAGATAGTAACCTGTGTTTCAAATGTGAAATTTGATTCAAATTTCTAATAAGCTTGAGTTGTTTTTGAAAGTTTCAAATCTCCTTCAGATATCAGCTAGTACACAGCTAGAACTTGAAATTGCTTAAATTAACAACTCACCTCTTGGAGTGAAAGCATAGAGATGAGCAGGTTTTCTATTAGAAACTAGGTCAGTGGGTTAAGTGTACTTTCTCAGTTAACTTAATGTCTTTTTCTGCATCAGACTCCTTTTTGCCAACTCTTCCTCCCCAACCCCATGGACTTGGAAGACTGTAATTAACGCATGTTCAGTTCTTGAGAAATCATGCCAGGTGTTTTTCTTCTCTGAAGTTTTCTGCCTTTTATGTGTAGATGTAGAGTGCTCTTATTTTCTGCCTTTGACTTGCATTCACTCCAGATTCACAGATTCCTGAAGAGTGCCTGTAATCTAGGTGTTGACTATATTAGTGTCCTAGGAAAGATAGGATCTTGGGGAGTGTATTAGACAAACAGGAACCTGTTGAAAATCGGAGTGTAAAAATTCAGTCTTACTTGCTGATTCTCTTTTTAAATAAAAGATAGATGAAAACAAGCATAGGACAATTGGAAATTAAAAAGGAAGGTGTGGAACAGGGACAGCTTTGTTGACATTTAAAAGAAGAAAACCGTGGCCAGGCGCGGTGGCTCAAGCCTGTAATCCCAGCACTTTGGGAGGCCGAGGTGGGCGGATCACCTGAGGTCAGGTGTTTGATACCAGCCTGGGTAGCATGGTGAAACCCCATCTCTACTAAAAATACAGAAAAATTAGCTGAGTGTGGTAGCAGATGCCTGTAATCCCAGCTACACGGGAGACTGAGGCAGGAGAAGTCGCTTGAACCCAGGAGGCGGAGGTTGCAGTGAGCCGAGACCTCGCCATTGCACTCCAGCCTGGACAAGAGTGAAACTCTGTCTCAAAAGAAAAATTTTTTTTTAAATGAGAAAACTCTTTTAAGAAATTGGAAGGAAAAAGCAGATGATAAGCAGAAATTGAAAAGGATCAGAGAGTCTGGAAATGACTGGAGAAAAGGTTTGGAGCAGGAAAGGAAGAAGGGGGAAGTACTATGAGTTAAGTTTTATTTTCAAATTTATTATTCAGAAAATACCATTTGTGTAATAGGTAAGCATTGTTCATTGAAAAGTTAGTTTTAGGATGAAACCTTTTACTTGGCTTTCCTGTTCTATCAGAAATAGGAAAAAAAAATAAGTTGTGAATTCTAGAACTTAATTGTACTATCTAAATATTAGTATAACCAGAAAATAAAAAGATGGTGCTAAGTCTTTTTTAAAAATACATTATTAGGCCTGGTGCGGTGGCTCACGCCTGTAATCCCAGCACTTTGGGAGGCCGAGGCGGGCGGATCATGAGGTCAGGAGATCGAGACCATCCTGGCTAACACGGTGAAACCTCATCTCTACTAAAAATACAAAAATTAGCTGGGCGTAGTGGCGGGTGCCTGTAGTCCCAGCTACTCGGGAGGCGGAGGCTGGAGAATGGCATGAACCCGGGAGGCGGAGCTTGCATTGAGCCGAGATTGCACCACTGCACTCCAGCCTGGGCGACAGAGCAAGACTCCATCTCAGAAGGCACGGTGGCACACGCCTGTAATCCCAGCACTTTGGGAAGCCAAGGCGGACGGATCACAAGGTCAGAAGTTCAAGACCAGCCTGACCAACATGGCGAAACCCTGTCTCTACTAAAAATACAAAAATTAGCCGGGCCATGGTGGCACGTGCCTATAATCCCAGCTACTTAGGAGGCTGAGGCAAGAGAATTGCTTGAACCTGGGAGGCAGAGGTTGCAGTGAGCTGAGATTGTGCCACTGCACTCCAGTCTGGGTGACAGAGCGAGACTCCGTCTCAAAACAAAAAAAATAACAAAAAAATATTATGTTCTACCTTTGAGGTTTATTAGGGTTTTTTGTTTGTTTGTTTTTTGGTAGGGATGGAGTTTTGCCATGTTGTCTTGGCTGGTCTCAACTCCTGGCATCAAGCCATGCTCCCATCTCAGCCTCCCAAAGTGCTGGGATTACAGGCGTGAGCCATGGCACTTGGCTGAGGCTTGTTAGTTTCTTTTTCTAAAATTAAAACAAAAAAAACAAAAAAAACACCTTTTTTTTTGTTTTTTTTTTTGTTTTTTTAGAGTCTCACTCTGTTGCCCAGGCTGGAGTGGAATGGCACAATCTCAGCTCCCTGCAACCTCCATCTCCCGGGTTCATGTGATTCTCCTGCCTCAGCCTCCCGAGTAGCTGGGAGTACAGGGGCACACCACCACGCCTGGGTAATTTTTGTATTTTTAGTAGAGATGTGGTTTCACCATGTTGGCCAGGCTGGTCTTGAACTCCTGAGCTCAGGTGTTTGCCCACCTCCCAAAGTGCTGAGTCTATAGGCGTGAGCCACCCTGCCTGACCAGAAGTTGTATTTTTTTAGAGATGAGGTCTAGGTTTGTCACCCAGGCTGCTGTGCAGTGGCACCATCATCGCTTACTGCTGCCTTGAATCCCTGGGCTCAAGTGGTCCTCCCACCTCGGCCTCCTGAGTAGCTGGGACTACAGGGGTACACCACTATGCCCAGCTTTTTAAGTTTCTAATAGTGTTCTATTACTATTGCACTGAAATTGGAAGGAAATTAGATTTTGTAAGCACATTTATTTTTTAAATATTTTCTACTCTCTAGAAGGGTTGAAGGGATAGAGAACTTCACCAAATTGTGCTGAAGCTCTTAGAATCTTGCCCTGAGGGGGCGTCTCTCCCTCACCCCTATTTACCCTGGTCACTTTACTTCTGAAGTTCAGTTCACTTTTGACTTTGCCTGCTTGGAGAGAAGAGGGTGAGTAAATTCTTACTACAATTTGTCTTCATTTACCATTTGGTATTTGACTATAAATACAGTATTACTGAAAGGATTTGTGCTTAGCATGAACTGATTTTTCATAGCTTTATCCTTGGTCATTAACTCAGTTTTTCAGGACAAAGGGATTAATTAAAGGCATATTACACCTAGCTTTTTTTGTGATGATTTTGTTTTACGTAAATCAATATAAGCTTTAGTTCTGAGCAAGATTTTACAAATAAAGATATCTTATACTAGGGTAGATAGTTTTGCAATATAGCAAACATCTAAACATGCAATGTAGGAACATCTAAAGACTTCCATGTTTTACTGAGAATCAAAATTATATCAAATGTAGCTGACACAGGGGTTTTTGTTTTTGTTTGTTTTGTTTTGTTTTTTGAGATGGAGTCTCCCTCTGTTGCCCAGGCTGGAGTGCAGCGGTGCAATCTCGGCTCACTGCAACCTCTGCCTCCCGGGATTAAACAATTCTCCTACCTCAGCCTCCTGAGTAGCTGGGATTACAGGTGCCCCCACCACTCCCAGCTAATTTTTGTATTTTTAGCAGAGATAGGGTTTCGCCATGTTGGCCAGGCTAGTCTCGAACTCCTGACCTCGTGATACGCCTGCCTGGCCTCCCAAAGTGTTGGGATTACAGGCGTGAGCCACCGCACCCAACCTGATATGGTTTATTTCAGCATTAAAGCACCATGATAGTAACTACTTGGGAAGATTGCATCATGGTGGAGAGGAGATAAAACTGACAACCAAGACTCAGTCTTGATCACCTCTTTTATAGTGCCAGGCACCATCTTAAGTTCAGGAATTGCTCCCCAACTCCCACCCCTTCTGATAGACAAACTAATAAAAGGTATTTTGTTTCTTTGGCTTAATATATTGGATATTTTAAAAATTATTTCGTGGCCGGGCGCGGTGGCTCATGCCTGTAATCCCAGCATTTTGGGAGGCCGAGGCAGGCGGATCACCTGAGGTTAGGAGTTTGAGACCAGCCTGGTTAGAATGGTGGAACCCCATTTCTACTAAAAATACAAAAAATTAGCCGGGCATGGTGGCATGTGCCTGTAATCCCAGCTACTCAGGAGACTGAGGCAGGAGAATCCATTGAACCCAGGAGGTGGAGGTTGTAGTGAGCCAAGGTTGCACCATTGCACTCCAGCCTGGGCAACAAGTGAAATCTGTCTCAAAAAAAAAAATTTTTTTTTTTTTTTTTTTTTTTTCCAAAAAGTGTATCTTAAATTGGCTGGCTAGGCCGGGCACGGTGGCTCACACCTGTAATTCCAGCACTTGGGGAGGCTGAGGCAGGCAGATCATGGTGTCAGGTGTTCAAGACCAGCCTGACCACATGGTATTCAAATTCTTAAGTTTTAAAAGTAATTTGTATATACCTTCCTTAATTTTGAGAGAATTAAAATGTAACTTGCAATATCATTAAAATAGGGATTTCCACAGAGTTTACTATTTGATTAAAAAATCTGGAATTGGCCGGGCGCGGTGGCTCAAGCCTGTAATCCCAGCACTTTGGGAGGCCGAGACGGGCGGATCACGAGGTCAGGAGATCGAGACCATCCTGGCTAACACGGTGAAACCCCGTCTCTACTAAAAATACAAAAAAAAAAAAAACTAGCCGGGCGAGGTGGCGGGCGCCTGTAGTCCCAGCTACTCCGGAGGCTGAGGCAGGAGAATGGCGAGAACCCGGGAGGTGGAGCTTGCAGTGAGCTGAGATCCGGCCACTGCACTCCAGTCCGGGCTACAGAGCAAGACTCCGTCTCAAAAAAAAAAAAATCTGGAATTAAAAAAATATATACTCTAACTGGCTACAGTCTAGAATTATTTTAGGATTTTAGCCAGCCTTTTTTTTTTTCTTTTTTTTTTTTTTGAGACGGAGTCTCGCTCTGTTGCCCTGGCTGGAATGCAGTGGCGTGATCTTGGCTCACCACAACTTCCACCTTCCGGATTCAAGCGATTCTCCTGCCTCAGCCTCCCGAGTAGCTGGGGTTACAGGCGCACGCCAACATGCCTGGCTAATTTTTGTATTTTTAGTAGAGACAGGGTTTCGCTATGATGTAACATTTTGACACTGAATGGAGAAACATGAAATTTTTCCCCAGCAGTAATGGCTAGTTATTTCTTCAACTTCGTGTGTGTGTGTGTGTGTATGCGTGTGTGCGTGTGTGTATACCTATTTACAGGAACTGTATTCAAAATTATTTATCACACTTCATTGTCAACTATATGCATACGTGCATACACAATTAACATTAAAATAAAAGATGTTTAGATAAAATAGCCAATTTACATTTTCAGGCTGGGCATGGTGGCTCATGCGTGTAATCCCAGCACTTTGGGAGGCCGAGGTGGGAAGAACACTTGAGCTCAGGATCTTAAGACCAGCCTGGGTAGTATAGTGAGACCTAATCTCTATTTTATTAAATCAGTAAATTAAAAAAATTTTTTTCAGACCACTGAAATTATATGTATAATTATATAATATATTCAGAATAAGACAAAATGTTTTTCATTATACAATTTTTTAAAGTATCAAAGCAACAAAAGTGGTAACATTATTCTTTCCAAGCTTAAAAACATGACAGTTATTTAATCCTATGAAAGGCAAAGGAAAGTAATTCAGATCATGAAAGAAATGTCATTCTTTCCATACCTCTTTGAGAGTACCTGATATACAGATAGTTAAACTGTTATGTGAGAAATGAAGGATGGGAGAAGTGCCTTCTCTATGAAAAGATGAGCCATGTAAGAGCCACGTACTGTTCTATAGTTTTCTCATTTAACATTTTGAATATCTGTGTTAGTGCATATGGATTAACCTCACTCTTTTTCACAGCTGCATATGGTATATTACCAGAGTATATTCAACCAATGTGTTATTGATAGGTGATTGGAGTTATTCCCAGGTTTTGTGCTCTTACAAACAATAATGCAACGAGTATCCATTCTCTTGACAGTTCTTACTCCAGAACTTTTTCTTACGTTGGTGTAAAATCTTCCTCTTAATGGTCCTGAAGATAGTTGCCATCTTTCTGAGTCTTCTCTTGTGTTGAAACATTCCTCACCCATTTGACCATTCTCCCTTTGGATCCCTTCACTGTCTTCCAGATGTGGTCCACTTTGTCAGTGTTTAATAGTATAGTGATATAACTTAGCACTGTCTTGGTTGTGGTTTTACCTGAATGGAGAGTGTGGGCTTGCCTATTTTCTTTTATTTTCTTTTCTTTTTTTTTTTTTTTTGAGACAAGGTCTCACTCTGTTGCCCAGGCTGGAGTGCAGTGGCACTATCATGGCTCACTGCAACCTCACCCTGAGCTCAAGCTATTCAGTTCTCTCACTTCATCCTCCCAAGTAGTTGGGACCACAGGTGCATGCAGCCACCATGCCTAGCTATTTTTTGTATTATTATTATTTTTTTTTTGTAGATATGGGATTTCGCCATGTTGCCCAGGCTGGTGTCAAACTCCTGAGCTCAAGTGATTTGCCTGCCTCAACCTCCCAAAGTGCTGAGATTACAGGTGTGAGCCACTGTGCCCGACCAGGATTGTCTATCCTTTTACTTTAGTTTACAGTTTTGTTAGTTCCTACAGCTGCCATATCACTTTAGTTCATTTTGAGGATAGTCAGTTGAAGCTTTACATATGGAGTTCGTGGCTCCCTGGAGCACCTGATAAAAACTGTGGACTTCCAGTCACCTCACCCTACCCCCGAAATGGATTAACACACAATTATTGCTGCAATTTCAGGTGGTTCATGGGTCCCTGGTGTTTCTCTTTTCTTTATGATTAGACCTTGTTGATTACTGAAGTCATAGGTTCTCTCATTCTCTTCCAGTGCTGTTACATCATCAAAAATTAAACAGGAAACTGGGTCAGCCTTGGCATTACCCAGTGAGGTCATGCTGCCTCCAAGTGTGGGGCACTTTTTTGTTTTGGAGGGCTATTTTTCAACAATACAGGGTCTACCTCAGGCTAACCAGTCTGTAGTTCAGGAATCTGTCTGGCTTCTAGTCCTCTCCTATTCATCACAGTTCCACACAGATTGCAAAAAGCAATTAAGCAGCCTTATCTACGAAGCCTCAGGATCCCAGGACATGATTTGTGAGATCCAATGACTTGAACTTGCTGAGAATAACTAGCTAGTTTTTCTTTTTGTTCTCAACCATCTTGGATTTAAGTTTCTTCTTAGTAATTGTATTTAATCCTCAGATTAGAAAGAGTAAGACATTATTAGCTGAGAATGGAAATAAAATAGGGGTAGGGTTGTTTCTCTTTGTTATTTGTTAATACATTAACCACCCCATGGGATGGGGGTGGGCTTCACTCTTCCTTTAACGTATAAAATGCCATTTATTCCATGTCTCTTACTTCGTCAAGTCACAGTTCATCCTGAGGCTTTAGCTTTATTCACTATATTCTTACAGCTCTATTTCACTCATTATAATACTTGTTTTATGTGCCCAATTTTTACCATCTGTTGTAAGTGGTTTTTTAACATCTGAATTCCAGAAAGCTCTCTGTGCAGCACATCAGATTTTTTAGATACATTCCCCTTTTCTTCCTCTTATCAGTGTATTTTGCAATTATGCAGTCAGCGTTATGCTTTTGAGAGCTTCCAAGCCTTCTTGAGCTTCCTTGCACAGTTTCTGATCTTGGAATTGATCCTAATTTTCCTTTGAAAAACTTGAAATCTGCCTATCCAATATGTGCAGCATTCTCCTTCCTTTGTTTCTTGATCTCCAAACAGCATGGCTTCTTTCTGTAAAGCTTCCTCCCATTTGTACATTACCAGTCATGTTTCACCAGTGAGGATAGGTCCAAAGTAACTGTTTCTCTCATTTCTCCTCAATCTTCTGAAAGACTAAATTTTTACACAGACAAAAGCATGTCATGAGAAGCACTGATTTAAGCTGAGTGACACTTTCACAAATGTCCCCTGGTCATTAATAATAGCTAATAATAGCTGATACTTTTTGCACACTGCCACATGACAGGCACCATACTAAATCCTTTTCATGTACTCTCACTTATATCATAGGGTTATGAATGTGTTATCCCAATAATACAGTTGAGGATATGGGCTTAAAGATATTGAGCTCTGTGTCCAAGATTGCCACAGCTCATGAGTGCCAAAGTCAGAAATTTCCTAAATTGGATCCTTAATCACCAGACATGGTGCTTAATTACCATGCTGGACAGGATTCTATTACTTGAAAACCTGTGTAGCTCTCAGACCACTGGCTGTGCACAGTAGTCACTTAAATATTTAATTTGAGGTTTATGATTCTTGCTGATTTTCGGAGTATTTTGTTTTCAGCTTCTACAACTCAATAAGAAAAAGATGAGAAAAATGGGCAAGGCACACTATTAGGCAATTTATAGAAGAAATGAATGGAAAATGCTATTTTGTTTTTTGTTTGTTTGTTTTTGGGTTTTTGTTGTTTTTTTGAGATGGAGTCTTGCTATGTCACCCAGGCTGGAATGCAGTGGCATGATCTCAGTTCACTGCAACCTCCGCCTCCCAGGTTCAAGCGATTGTACTGCCTCAGCCTCCCGGGTAGCTGGGATTACAGGCAGGCGCCACCACGCCCGGCTAATTTTTGTATTTTTAGTAGAGACAGGGTTTCACCATGTTAGGCTGTTCTCGAACTCCTGACCTTGTGATCCACCTGCCTCGGCCTCTCAAAGTGCTGGGATTACAGGCATGAGCCACCGCACCCAGCCTGTTTTTTTGTTTTTGTTTTTTGGAGATAGAGTTTTGCTGTTGTTGCCCAGGCTGCAGTGCGATGGCGCGATCTTGGCTTACTGCAACCTCCACCTCCTGGGTTCAAGCGATTCTTCTGCTTCAGCCTCCCAAGTAGCTGGGATTACAGGCATGCACCACCACACCCAGCTTTTTTTTTTTTTTTTTTTTTGAGACGGAGTTTTGCTCTTATTACCCAGGCTGGAGTGCAATGGTGCAATCTCAGCTCACTGCAATCTCCGCCTCCCAGGTTCAAGTGATTCTCCTGCCTCAGCCTCTTGAGTAGCTGGAGTTACAGGTACCCGCCACCATGCCCAGCTAATTTTTGTATTTTTAGTAGAGACAGGGTTTCACCATGTTAGGCTGGTCTTGAACTCCTGACCTCAGGTGTTCTACCCACCTTGGCCTCCCAAAGTGCTGGGATTACAGGTGTGAGCCACCGTGCCCAGAGTGTTTTTTGTTTTTTGTTTTGTTTTGTTTTTTGAGACAGAGTCGCGCTGTGTCACCCAGGCTGGAGTATGGTGGCACGATCTCAGATCACTGCAGCCTCTGCCTCCTGGGCTCAGGTGCTCTTCCCACCTTACCCTCCCAAATAACTGGAACTACAGGCCTGCTCTACCACACCCAGCTAATTTTTGTATTTTTTGTAGAGACAGGGTTTTACAGTGTTGCCCGGGCTGGTCTCAAACTCCTGGGCTTTTAAAATCATTTTGATGGAGAACCATTTTTGAATGGCAAGAACTCTTTCTGTTTATAAATATGATATATAAAAAAACAAAGAATGCAAAAATGTTGGTGTGAGCTGTGCCCAGCCCACTTTTTTTATGTGTGAAGTAAAAGTAGTAAAATGGAAGATCTTAGGTTGTTCTCACCTTTTTTCCTTTATTATATTATTTGTTTTATTGAAGTTACTTGTTTACTAGTATTCATCATTTGCTATGATTTTTCCAGAGTTACTGTTTTTGCTCGGAAGAATTGGGCTGGATGCCCAATCACTGTGATTCATATGACTTGATTTTTTTTTTTTTATTAAGAGCAATTCTACTGTCTTTTATTTGAGAAGGGTCATTAGGCTCATTCATCGAACATGTTGTTTTAATAAATGAGTATATAATGTAAAGATTTTTCTAAAGAATAATGGAAGCTGTGTTGTAACGTTCTGGAAATTACATGAACTTTGAAGTAAAATTGTCCTCATTCAAGGTTCAGATCACAACTCTACCAGTTGTAGTTACATAAACAATTTGGGCAAGTCACTTCACATTCTAAGCCTCAGTTTTCTTATCAGGAAAATGGGGATGGTTATTGCACTCTCACAGGAGGAATAATTTAATGTGAGATGTACATGTAAAGCACCCAGTGCAGTAACAATGTTAGTTTTTTTTTTTTTCTATTGGGACAGCCTTACTCTGTCGCCCAGGCTGGAGTGAAGTGGTGCAATCTCAACTCACTACAACCTCCATCTCCCAGGTTCAAGCCATTCTCCTGCCTCAACCTCTCGAGTTGCTGGGATTACAGGCGCACGCCACCACAGCCAGCTAAATTTTGTATTTTTAGTAGAGACGGGATTTCACCGTGTTGGCCAGGCTAGTCTTGAACTCCTGAGCTCAAGTAATCTGCCCGTCTTGGCCTCCCAAAGTGCTGGGATTACAGGTGTGAGCCACCGTGCCTGGCCAATGTTAGTTTTCTCTCTTACGTGATTGGACAAGGGGTTCTCAGCCTTTTTTTGTGCTGTTTACCCCTTTGCTGATCTTGTGAAGCCCATGAAAGGACCCCTTCTCAAAATAATGATTTTAATGATAAAATGCCTGATACTACAAAGGAAACCAGTTATATTGAATACAGTTATCAAAATACTTAAAACAAATTTGTGGTGCTTTTTGTTTGACCACTGTTTTGGACTAAGGTGAGGAATAAATTAATGAATGGGCTAAAGAAAGGAAGGAGGAAAGGAAAGAGAGGAGAAGGAAGTGGAGGAAGCTCTTAAATATATACAC
The DNA here is from genome assembly GCF_047675955.1 of Chlorocebus sabaeus. Taxonomy (NCBI): domain Eukaryota; kingdom Metazoa; phylum Chordata; class Mammalia; order Primates; family Cercopithecidae; genus Chlorocebus; species Chlorocebus sabaeus. The sequence continues at coordinate 128,855,645 of NC_132933.1, forward strand.
CTGGTTTTGACTCCCTCCCAAGCTGTCCTCCCAGATTTCCAACAGGCTCTTAGACATTTCCACCTCAACATCCTACCAGGGAAGTTGAATACCTCTCTCAAACCAGCTCATCTTCCCTGCTTTCCCTATTGATACCACCACTCTCTCCATCACCTCAAGTCTAAATACTCAAATCACATTTGAGTCCTCATTCTTTCACCCTATTTCAAATCAGTCATGGTTGTTTGTAGATTTTACCTCTACGCTAATTCCTGTTACCCAAATTTAAGACCCTCTTATCCTTGTCTTATTATGACACAGGATTTTTCTGCTTAGTCCCCTACTTATTACATCTTCCACAAATTATCTCTTGAATGTCTTGGGCCAGTTTAATATAATCTTTATCTCTAATTCTGCCGCACTCACAGATGTGCTGTTTGGCTTCATACCTAATTGCCACCTGACTCATTTACCTATTGGTAAATTTGTATTTGTTTCCACTTTCCCAAATACATTCTAGGTTCTTTAAGGAAATGGATCACATCTTAATTTTGTTTCTCCCTGTAGCACTTAGCACAATACTTAAAAGTGCTTTATTTTAATTTTATTTTATTAGTTTTTGTAGAGGTGAGTTCTTGCTTTGTTGCCCAGGCTGGTCTCAAGTGATCCTCCCACCTTGGCCTCCCACAGTGCTCGAATGACAGGCATGAGCCACCGCACCTGGCCAAAAGTGCTTTATAAAATCTTGGTAGTCATCATAATTAGGTAGCTCCAGCTCCAGAATCAAAAAGGAAAATGTTTGCCAGGCACAGTGGCTCACACCTGTCATCCCAGCAGCTCAGGAGACTGAGGCAGGAGGATCACTTGAGCCAGGAGTTCAAGACCAGCCTGGGCAACAGAGAAAGACCCCCATCTCTAAAAATACATAGTAATAATAATTTTAAAATAAAATTTTAAAAATTAAAAAGTTTGACCCAATATCTATTGAATTCTTTTTTTTTTTTTTTTGATGGGGTCTTGCTCTGTCACCAGGCTGGAGTGCAATGGTGCGATCTCGGCTCACTGCAACCTCCACCGCCAGGTTCCAGCGATTCTCCTGCCTTAGCCTCCTGAGTAGCTGGGATTATAGATGCCCATCACCATGCCTGGCTAATTTTTGTATTTTTAGTAGAGACGGGGTTTCACCAAGTTGGCCAGGATGGTCTCGATCACTTGACCTTGTGATCCGCCCGCTTCGGCCTCCCAAAGTGCTGGGATGACAGGCGTGAGCCACTGTGCCTGGCCTGAATTCTTTTAGAAGTTAATATCAGACCAAGTCTTTATGTCAAAACCCCGAAATTTTACATGTATTTAAATTTTCACTTAACTCCCCAAATGATTCAGTCACAGCTTTATGGTGTTACTTGTGATTAAGAAAACTGAATATAGTTTCCTCTACTGTGAAGCCCTGTAGTTTTCCTCATATTCCTTCCTTGTAGCCCAGGGCTTGACATAATAGGTGCCTAATTGTTTGTTTACTCTTAAAAGCTTGGGAATGTGCATAGATCATTACAAATTAAGAAAATGGAGGCCGTATGTGGTGGCTCACTCCTGTAATCCCAGCACTTTGGGAGGCTGAGGCGGGTGGATCATGAGGGCAGGAGTTCAAGACCAGCCTGGTCAAGATGATGAAACCTGGTCTCTACTAAAAATAAAAAAATTAGCCGAGCGTGGTGGCAGGCACCTCGGGAGGCTGAGGCAGAGAAGTGCTTGAACCCGGGAGGCGGAGGTTGCAGTGAGCCGAGTTCGTGCCAGTGCACTCCAGCCTGGGCGACAGAGCGAAACTCCATCTCCAAAAAAAGCTTTGTAGAAAACAAAAGAAAGTAGGTGATCTTAGCAGGAAAAGCAGTTTTAGTAAAGTGAGCCTAAGATGATCGTGTTAGTTGGCTTTGATAATTTGTTTGTCGCTGATGCTTTTTCCTTTGGTTAAATTCTTTTTCTTGTGTTCTTAGGTTAAGACATCAGAATTTTATAGATACTCCCGACAGCTCCGTTACGAAGTTGACCAAGCATTGAATTACTTTCAGAATGTTCACCAGCAGCCTTTGTTGGATATGAAGTCAAGCCGCATTCGTTCTGCAAAACCACAAACTACAGTATTTCGAGGAATGATTGGACACAGCATGGTTAACAGTAAAATACTTCTCTTAAAGAAACCAAGAGTCTGGTGGGAACTAGAAGGCCCACAAGTACCTCTGCGACCTGACTGCCTTGCTATCGTCAATAATTTTGTGTTCCTGTTAGGTGGGGAAGAGCTGGGCCCGGATGGTGAATTCCATGCTTCTTCCAAAGTATTCAGGTATGACCCGAGACAAAACTCCTGGCTGCAGATGGCAGATATGTCTGTACCACGCTCTGAATTTGCTGTAGGTGTTATTGGGAAGTTTATTTACGCTGTAGCAGGCAGAACCAGAGATGAGACTTTCTATTCAACTGAGAGATATGACATCACCAATGATAAATGGGAATTTGTGGATCCTTATCCAGTTAACAAATATGGACATGAGGGGACAGTGCTCAATAACAAGTTGTTTATCACTGGTGGAATCACCTCATCTTCCACCTCCAAGCAAGTGTGCGTGTTTGACCCCAGCAAAGAAGGGACCATAGAACAACGGACCAGGAGAACTCAAGTGGTTACCAACTGTTGGGAGAATAAGAGCAAGATGAATTACGCGAGATGCTTTCACAAGATGATTTCTTACAATGGCAAGCTTTATGTCTTCGGTGGCGTCTGTGTGATCTTGAGGGCCTCTTTTGAATCTCAGGGATGCCCTTCTACAGAAGTATACAACCCAGAGACTGATCAGTGGACCATCTTGGCATCCATGCCGATTGGTAGAAGTGGTCATGGTGTGACTGTGCTGGACAAACAAATAATGGTTCTTGGAGGCCTTTGTTATAATGGTCATTACAGCGATTCCATTCTCACTTTTGATCCGGATGAAAACAAGTGGAAGGAAGATGAGTACCCTCGGATGCCCTGCAAACTGGATGGTTTACAAGTATGCAACCTGCATTTTCCGGACTATGTACTGGATGAGGTCAGGCGTTGCAACTAATGACATCCTTCTCCCTAAAAGAGGCAAACAAAGTATTTGTTTGTGCAGAGTAGTTAATTAAAACATATAAAGAAAAACCTCACCAGTTTTACTATCAAAGCCATTGGTCTAACATTGTAAGAATTTTTCATTCTGTGCTAGCATCCTTTTTTTCTTTTCTTTTCAGTGGCCTCAAACTCATGCAATAAGTTAATTCTAAGTGCTAGCTCTTGAAACTACTTCCAGAAGCAGTTTAATAGAATGCTCCACTTATCTGGGAAATTGATTTTCTGCTTTAAACATTTCTTTCAGATGTTAGCGTAGGAGTCATGTGTCTTCTAAGAGAAGACCTGATAAGTGTCACTGGATGTGATTTCAGTCCCTGTCTCTATCTGAAACCTTTTTGAAGATTTATTTCAGTGTATTTCAATCTGTTATACTTTTTGGTTTTATTATTTAAAAGTTTAAAACTCTTGACCTTTTTGCATGGCTTTTTGCTGAAAATGCAAAAATATAAATTTTCTACAAAATTAACTTTTTATATTCAAAACACTATTTCTAAGCTGCCTTCTCCTATCCGCATTGTGTTAGTGAAAGCATATTCATACTCGCATACAACCTATAAATACACAAGGCACATCCCTTTTATGCGTGGTTAGGATTCTATATTTTTAAGCTAGTGCACTTGCACACACAGTTCGCCATACTTGTTGAATTTTAGATGTAACGTCTTTTCACATATTAACATTTTTAGAAAGTTAAAATAACTGGAGTCCTCATTTGCTATCAAAGTAGCCTATCTTCAGTCCATACTGATTCAGTAATATTTGAATTCCTTATATTTCTGAAACATGTATGGTTATGAAAACTAACATTTTATAGTTTATTTTCAAAAGTAAATGTTAGTGTTCTTTGTCGATGTATGTCTTTTCTTTTTGAAACTGTTTTTCTTTGCAGTCTGTTTAACATTGCCCTGTTTTTAGTGAGAATCGGAGTGGTATGTGACAAGTTCTGGCCCTGCAGCATGCAAGCACTTTTAAAGAGCATTTAGGTAATACCATACTCCTAAATCAAGGCCCCTTAAAAGTAAGTGCAACTCCCATTTTTTACATTCAGTAAGGCTGCTGCATTTGTTATTGAATGGAAGGTAGAAACAGAAAATTTGAGCTCAGTTTTGACTTAGAGGTAAGAAATAGAATTATAATGTTACTGGTTTTATCTACTTGTTTATTTTGTACAAAATACCCAGTGACACTAGGGATGTAAGCCCTCAGTTTTGTTTTATTTACTGAAAGCTATTAGCATGAAGGATAGTAACCACAAAGTTCAGAATGGATCAAGAATAGCTGTTTAAAAGCATTTATAGTAAGTGTTTTAGGATTAGCTGCACCTTTCAACTCTTTAAATGCAGAGGAAAAAACAGTTGACAAAGTTAAGCAAGAATAGCCTGGGAGTGGATCATTAAAATTGATGCCATTTTCACATGAGTAGTCTATATCTGATACAGACTAGATCTATACTGGCAAAGCTTGCCAGATCTTAGAATATTGGTGCAATATTGCAATGCCTTCTATATGGCTGCTGATGTATAAATTTTCTAGTTACACTTTGTTCGTTTGGTGTGTGTGTGTTTGTTTGTTTGTTTGTTTGCTGCTGCCACCATTGAACATAAAATGGAAGTGTGAAGTTGTGGAAATGTGAAGACTTTGGTTTTTGGGGGTTTTTTGGGCAGTTATTAGACATACTATGAGATTAAACCTGATCTTCAAACTCCAAAATTGGAGGCATTTGGGTTTAAGAAAGTCAGGTACACAAGTAGCTTTTGAAAAAACCATTGGCATTGATTTCAGAAATCAATAATAATCTTATTTTGTATATGAAACTTAAATTTCCATTAACTAGTCCTATCATTTACTTAAGAGTTTCCAAACATGAAATTTGGTATCTTGTTTCCCATGGTAATATGGGTAAAAAGTCTTTTTCTACATTAAAAAAAAACTATTATTTTATTTTTGAAAGCTAGGAATAAGTTAACCATTTAATTTTTTTTCTACTACATTAGTTTAGTGGCTTTGTATGTGTGCTGTTTTGCTTTAAAGAAAATAACGTCTTCATTATTTTCCTCATTGATGTCTTTTGCTAGAAAAGACCAAGAAAGAGCCATCAGGCCAGGTATCCACATCAAAGGCTTTACACTATAGTGGTGGTTCTCTTTAATTGCTTAGATATGACTTTATGGCCCTAGTTAGGGTGACATTTGGGCGAACATTTGAGTATTCTTGGTCTTCAATTTTAAAGACAGAGGCCAAGATCAAAGTTCATGTTTTGTAAAATTCGTAAAATCTTAACTTGAACTAACTCTGGGTTCAGCTTCACGTAAGTCACGTCGGACCTGATGTTAGCTGTAATCAGTTTTGAGCTTTAAGAACAGTTGCTGTTGCTTGGGTTCTGAATGTATGAGAAAACTCCCTGTTTATATGTAGTTCTAATTTAGGTTATTTTAAATCCGTGATTAACTTACATTCCCTTTTAAAATTATGGTTTAATTGCTGCAAGAGATTTATTTTTGTTATACTAAACTATGGAAAAGTTTTTCATAGCATTTTTTTCAAGTTTATTTTTTGTGTGCTTCATCTGGAATTTTTGTTTATATACTTTGCGCTCAAAAAAGTAGTTTTTCGAAAAATTCAGTAAGAGATTTGAATCTATACAGTTTAACTGTTACGACCTTTATGCGTGTTGTTTTCACTTTATATCTTAAATGCCAGAGTTCACAAAAATAGCTGATCTTCATTAATTACATCTTAATTAGAACTATTTGTTCTCTTCCGTGTCTTTGACCTTCTAAGTTTTGATTTTAAAGAAATTCCTTGCACTACAACCTTTTCTTAAAATGCAAGATTCTCACATTGAAGGTTTTGTGTTGGAAGAAATGCTACTGGTTTTTAAAAAACAAAGCTTAACTAATAGAATTACTAGCTTTTCTTGAGACAGCTTTCTGTGTCCTCATTACTCTGCTCTGTGTGAGTGTTACTAGAATTTGTGAAATACTGACTGAGCCCTTCACTTATCTTTTCTAAAGCAGCACCTTTGGACACCTCATTCTGGGAAGCCTGCTCGAGTCATAGTAAAGGACACACGCTTTATGTGGGGAGAAGTGGTAAAATGGAGTTTTGTCTTAATTACATGAAACTAAGCTTTAAAATATTTTATAACAGATTATTTGAGCTGCATAATCTAAACATGTCAAACGTTCAGTGGGACTATTTTTATATATGTATATGTGGGTGTAGGTCATAACATTTCAGTTTATAATATAAATTGTTATTTCAGTTTATAAGCTATCTCTCAAAGGAGACTAGCTCTTTTGAGAATTCATAATTTAAAGTTTTAGACTGAAGTAAAATACAACATAGATAATAGTGTAAATCAGATATAATTGAGGGCTATATGGCAGTAAAACTGCTAGTGCCAGTTTTCTTGTTTGCCTGTTATACATTTTTGATTTTTGTTTTGTATTCTGAACATTTTGAGAGATCATATGTTTGTTCAATTACATTTAGAGTTGGTTTGGGAATAAATATCTTCTAAAAAGAGATTTATCTTAAAAATGGAAGTCCTAAAAATTAGTTTATCCAGAGTTTATAAAGTCAAATATTCACTAGGCATAGACTGGAATAGATAAATTCATGGAAATCATATCCTTTCAGTACACCATATAACTTCAATATTACACAAGTAACATTGAGGAGAATGCCATCAGCTTTGTTCTCCCTTAACTTCTTAGGTTTTCTTTTTACATTTTGGGAACAAGTACATTGAAAATGTTATTAATCAGTATATAGTAAGGATTAGGTGTTTGCTTTCTGAAGGAATGGTCCAGTGAGGTGATTGGGAGAGGTTATTTTCTACCTAACTTGTATATGCCCTGTACCTCTTGGGCATACTTTGTCTATAGAAAAATATTTTGACCTTTAGGTACATTTTGGGCCAGTAGTCAAATAATCCTAGGGCCGATATAAAAATCTTAGAATAATTTAAGGTTTGCCTTTTATACCTGTTTTGAAAGCCTTTACATTTTTGTCAGGTAATTTTTCCCAAGCCGTGGATATAATCTATTCAAACATGTTTATGCTATCCATTCTGTTTTTAAATTGAAAAAAATGTTAAAAGTGTTTATGAAGAAAAGTTTAAATAAAATATTTTTAATCTTTAAAATATACCTCTTTATCTCTGATTATTTGCTATTTTTTTTTATATAATCCATCACTTTCAAAGTCACTAATGACTTGATTAGCAGAATACATTTTGTTTTCCTTCAACATGCCAAGGAAGTGCCATGAAAATGTGATTTCTGCCAATGCTTTCAGCCGCAGATTCAAATGAGAGCATTAGAGTGAAATTATTTATACTCTTATATGCAATGGAAATTTTATAATGAAGCCAAGTAATTAAAGTTCTAACAGAGTTTTGCAGTCTTGCAAAAGGAAAATATAGAACTGAGAAAAAGCGTTTACAAGCCTCAAGCCTTAGTTTGGTGATTTTTAGATTTCCTTTAGCATTTTTGATTCATTGGTCTTCCAGGCATTTCTGAAATTCAGAACTTGGTGGAGGCCTTGGGTATACATCGGCACATGTGTGCCATCTTTCAAACGGACACCTAAGAAACCGCAACAGGATTCCCAAGCACCTAGATCCTGGCCTCAGGTAACCTTTCCAGCCTCTTTCTCTCCACCACTTCCTACACTCCATTCTGTTGTGATCTTTACGTGTGTTCCTTTCCAGCCTAAAATTACTTGCCTTTCTTTCCCCTGCCCTGCTTGTTAAAATCCACTTATTTTTGCAAAGTCCAACTCAAATGTTTCCCTCTCCTCCTGAAAGCTGCGTTAGCTCTTCTGTTGAATTAATTGCCTCTTCTACACTCAACACACTTACAGTTTCTATTTAACTTCATTTTGCATAATAATTGGGCATGATTCTTTCTCCACGACTAGATCATAGTCTCCTTGGGTGAAAGGATTTTTCATTCTTTGTACCCTCATATCTAGCATTTGTACACAGTAGGCACTGAGCTAAATGTTTATTGCAGCATATGACAAATTCCATATGTAACAGACAAATGGTATAGGTATTCAGATGAGAGATTACAGTGCCCTGGGGTTTTTGTCTCTGCCTGCTTTTCAGTATACACACTCTGTACTATCTCATCCATACCTATACCTGTGGCTTCATCTACAACTGTTACTCTTTTGTTTTTTTGAGACAGAGCCTTGCTCTGTCACCCAGGCTGGAGTGCAGTGGTGCAATCTCAGCTCACTGCAATCTCCATCTCCTGGGTTCAAGTGATTCTCCTGCTTCGGTGTCCCAAGTAACTGGGATTACAGGCATGCGCCACCATGCCCAGCTAATTTTATATTTTTAGTAGAGACGGGGTTTCACCATGTTGGACAGGCCGGTCTCGAACTCCTGACCTCACATGATGCACCCGTTTGGCCTACCAACGTGTTGGGATTACAGGTGTGAGCCACTGCACCCGGCCTACAACTTTTATTCTGATACCCATCATATCTGTATTTCTCAACGCAGAGTTCCAGCCATCTCCTGAACATCTCTCACGTGTTGTATTGGAATTTCAAACTGAACAGGTGCAAATCTGAATACATTATCTCCTCCCCCAAAACATGCCCTTTATCTTCTCTGTATTATCTGGCTTTACCATTGCCTATGATTGTTCATGTATAACCTTGGAATGCCTCTCCCACTTAACCCCAACATCTTAGTTCATCCAGTTCTAGCACTTTAAATTCTCAACTGCCCTCTCCTCTCCATACTGTCCTAGTTCAGACCCTTGTCCATCTTGCTGGCCTTCTGGAGCTTTCTAATCATCTACCTCCATCATCCACTTTTTTTTTTTGAGACAGAGTCTCACTCTGTCCCCCAGGCTGGAGTGCAGTGGTGCAATCTCAGCTCACTGAAACCTCCACCTCCCAGGTTCAAGCGATTGTCCTGCCTCAGCCTCCCAAGTAGCTGGGATGACACTCCCGGCTAGTTTTTGTGTTTTTAGTAGAGACGGGGTTTCACCATGTTGGCCAGGCTGGTCTCAAACTCCTGACCTCAAGCGATCCACCCACCTCGGGAACCTTTTACTGATCTCCCTTCACCCTGAGACTAAGATCCAAATTCCCTAGCGTGCGTGCCACACAAGGCCCTTTGTGCGTTGCTCTCTTTGTACCTGTTCAGTTTGTTTTACATTCTGTCCTCTAGCTATGCAAACTAATTGTAGTTCCTGAATAGACCGTGTTTTCTTAAGCCTCTCTGTCTTTGCACACATGCTTCCCCTCTTCCATTCCTGCCTAACCCTTTCTTGGCCTTCAAGAGCCAGCCTGGGTATCATGCCCTCTGTCAGGTTTTGGGTTTTTTTTAACCCCTTGGGCCAGGTTAACATTGTCCCCTTGGTCTTACCATAACACTTGGGGATACCTAGACCCCATCTCCCCTAACACGTGATTAGAACTGTCTTCTCCATCCCACCCTTAACTGTACTCCTTGAGAGCGAATACTGTGTTATTTTCCAAGAGTCTGACTTAATGTCTGGTACATGGTAAGTCCTCCTTAAAAACAGAACCCAGAAACTTGGAATGTTGCCAATGAAAAGTTCCGGGTGAGGGGGTACCTGTATTAGAGAGCTTGATTGTCTGCCAAAGTTGACCTCCCCGAGGAATTTCCCTCCATTTCCACTACCACTGCTCCTGTGTCTAGAAGGGTAATGCATACAGCTCTCACAGCTGTCAACAAATACTTCTTCCCTGAACATCTCACTGTTTGTGATCTAGGCTGAAAATATCAAGACAGACCAAGGGTGTTTTTGCAGAACATTAATCCCATGAAATGCTCTGTTGGGGGAAGAAGTGTTCAGTGGTCACAGTAATCTTGGGAAACACTATGCTTCTCTTCTTGGAGAATCTTAACCAACATTAGCATATTAAAGGCTCCCAGAAGTCCTGTTGTTAACTCATTTTGATTTTGTTTAGCTCAGTATAAACCAAACATTTGACTATTTGTAAACCAGTCCAAGAGCTGAGCTCTTTTTCATGGAATATGTGTGATCCATGAATGCTCTTGAAAAAGCCTTGCTAAGGAATAACTGAAAGAAAACAACCTAGGTACTTGGGAGGCTGAGGCAGGATAGTTTGAGGCTGCAGTAAGCTATGATCACGCCACTGCACTCCAGCTCAGGTCAGATCTCGTCTCTAAAAAGAGAGGATTTCACCATGTTGGCCAGGCTGGTCTTGAACTCCTGACCTCAAGTGATTCTCCCACCTCAGCCTCCCAGAGTGCTGAGATAACAGGCATGAGCCACTGCACCCGGCCAGTATAATTAATTTTTACAACTCGTATGGTTTGAGGAGCAGTGCTTCCAAGAAGGCCAAGTAAGGAGCTCAGCGAATCCTCTCCCTAAAAAGCAATGACAAAACTGAACAAACTTGTCAAAAAAAAAAAAATTTTAAGACTGGACTGGAAGTTGACCAAAGGCATACAGCAAATTGAGGAGTGTTTATTCAAGAAAAGCTACTGAAGCCCCCTATAAGAACAGCGGGAGTCTGTGATGTTTTAACCTGGGGCTGCTCCCATCCCAACTCCCTTCTCCCCAGGCTCTGTCACAGAAGTTCTAGGGCTGTGGGAGGGGGCTGACTTTATTTGGAGTAGAGTGTGGAGAATCCCATATCTCAGTGTGGCCAACATTGCAGCTAGCCTGAGGTCTCAAATCGTGATTTGGGTTAGCAATAGAGAGGCAGACAGCAGCAAGCAGTTTAACAGGGAGGTCTTGGGAATGTGACAGCAAAATAAGCTTGATAAGATCCTGCTTATCCCTAGTGGTCCAGAAGGCTATGCTCATCATGTGCAGGGCCATGTGCACCCAAGAAGAGACCTAAAAGGGCCCTAGCAAGCTACTTGTCCCTGCCTGCATGTGAAACCTTGCAAACAAAATCAAAACTGGAATAAATAGACTTGGAAACTGCTCTGACTTGAATGCATTCCCCAGGTCACACGCATTCATCAGCAGGTGAGAGCTTTACTGGCTCAAGGTGTTTAAACACAACTTCTGACCAATCATTGGCTGACCTATGCCAACTAAGAAGTGATCCCTCGGAATCGAGTCTTAAAAACAAGAATTTCAAAAACAGCAGAGACATCAGTGGCTGTACACTGAGGAGTGGGGAGAGTGAGTAGGGAATAGAAGCCACAGAGTTAGTCCAGGCAGATCACTAAACAAACAACAAATCTAAAAATAGCAAACCCCACCACACCTGGATTGGGAGTGGGTTAATGAAGGGTCCAGAGTTGCTACAACATACTATCTAAAAGAAACAGGATGTACAAAGAAACAGCAAAGTGTGACCCATACTCAGGAAAATAAGGAGTCAACAGAAAACTGCCTCTGAGGGGTCAGTGTTATTGAGATCAGTGCAATTATAGTTTTTTATCCTGTATTTTCACATTATATTAGAAACAATTCCATAAGCCATTAAAATTTCAATGAAAATAATATATATATTTTTTGAGACAGAGTCTTGCTCTGTTGCCCAGGCTGGAATGCGGTGGCGCAATCTCAGCTCACTGCAACCTCTGCCTCCCAGGTTCAAGCGATTCCCCTGCCTCAGCCTCCGGAGTAGCTGGGATTACAGGCGTGTGCCACAACACCTGGCTAATTTTTGTATTTTTAGTAGAGACAAGGTTTCTCCATATTGGCCAGGCTGGTCTCAAACTCCTGACCTCAGGTGATCCACCCACCTCAGCCTCCCAGAGTGCTGGGATTACAGGCATGAACCACCATGTTCAGCCTGAAAATAGTATTTTTAGTGATTACTTAGTGTTCCCTAATATGGTTATACTGTCATTTATCTAACCATGCCCCCATTATGATAAATACTTTTTTTAAATTATTTTTATTTTTTTGAGATGGGCTCTCTCTCTCTGTTGCCCAGGTTGGAGCACAGTAGCACAATCTCGGCTCAGCGCAACCTCCGCCTCCTGGACTCAAGCGATCCTCCTGTCTCAGCCTCCCGAGTAGCTGGGATTGCAGGCCTGTGCCACCACGCCCAGCTAATTTTTGTATTTTTGGTAGAGACAGGGTTGGTCTTGAACTTCTGAGTTCGAGTGATCCGCCTTCCTCGGCCTCCCAAAGTGCTAGGATTACAGGCGTGAACCACCACGCCCGGCCAGAGTTGGTAGAATTCAGATTTAAGTGTTTGCACTTAGAAATATGGAGTCACAGTGTAGTGTCCTCAGGCTCCAAACAAGGGGAAGGTCGAAACATCCTGTTCTTGAGTTGCTAGCAGCCAAAAATGAAGAGGATTTGTGCCAGGGGAAATTGCATGGGTAAATGCAGAGTGGAAAAGCATATGGAATGCTTTGGGAATGATGAATTCCTCACTGACAGAGCTATGGGAGCAGATGTCAAGCAAAAACAAAATCATATTCATGAATATTCTGTGGATCTGCAGATTACTTTGTTAAAAGAGGATAAGAAAAAATAGGATCTTACAGCCCCCCATTGAAATGCCTCACAGCTTTTCACTAAAATATCCCATGACCTTATAGGAAAAGAAAAAAAACCGATTAAAATAGAGATTGACAGAAACATCATATAAAATTGTGAGCTGCCTCGAAAATAATTTTAAGGCCAGCGGAGTTAGACTGAGAGAAGCAGATCCATAGTTCACCTTATGGAATACCCAGGCTTCCCTTCATGAGAGTAACTGGAGAAAGACTTTTTTTTTGGCCAGGCGCCGTGGCTCACGTCTGTAATCCCAGCACTTTGGGAGGCAGAGGTGGGCGGATCATGAGATCAGGAGTTCGAGACCAGCCTGGCCAACATGGTGAAACCCCATCTCTACTAAAAATACAAAAAATTAGCTGGACGTGGTGGCGTGCTTGTAGTCCCAGCTGCTCGGGAGGTTGAGGTGGGAAAAATCCCTTGAGCCCGGGAGATCCAGGCTGTGGTAAGCTGAGATGGCACCTCGGCACTCCTGCCTGGGTGACAGAGCAAGACTGTCTCAAAAAATCTTGGGGCAGCCAAGAGACTGAAAGAGAACCAGGGCATCTAGTTGAGGTAATTTTAAAGAGAACCAGGGCATCTGGTTGAGGTAAGGAATACAGAGAATGTGATGGAAGATGAGATGGGAGAGGAACTAAGGCCAGAACATCCAGGATCACATAAGGGGCCATGAGGAGTGTATTTTATTCTAAGGCAAGTGGGAAGTCATTGAAGGGTTCTAACTAATAGGTGACTGACGTAATTTATACTTTTATTTATTATTTATTTTATTTTTTTGAGACGGAGTCTTGCTCTGTTGCCCAGACTGGGGTGCAATGGTGCTCCACTGCAGCCTCCGCCTCCCGGGTTCAAATGATTCTCTGTCTCAACCTCCCAAGTAGCTGGGATTACAGGCACGCACCACCACACCCAGCTAATTTTTTGTATTTTTAGTAGAGATGGAGTTTTGCCATGTTGACCAGGCTGGTCTCGAACTCCTGATCTCAGGTGATCCACCCGCCTTGGCCTCCCAAAGTGCTGGGATTACAGGCGTGAGCCACCACACCTGGGTTTTTTTTGTTGTTTTTTGTTTTGTTTTGTTTTTTGTTTGTTTGTTTTTAGACAGGGTCTCACTCTGTTACCCAGGCTGGAGTGCAGTGGTATGAGCCTGCCTCACTACAGCCTCAACCTCCTTGGGCTCAGGTGATCTTCCCACCTCACCATCCTGAGTAGCTGGTACTACAGGTTTATACTACCATGCCTGGCTAATTTTTAAATTTTTCTGTAGAGGTGGATTTTACCGTGTTGCCCAGGCTGGTCTCGAACTCCTGGGCTCAAGTGATCCGCCCACCTCTGCCTCCCTAAGTGCTGAGATTACAGGTGGGAGTCACTAAGCCCAGCTGCAATTTACATTTTAAAAGGTCATCTGGTCCCTGAAGGGAGATAAGGATAGAATTGGGAAGCTCATTGAGGGGGTCAGGGCAATGTGAAGGGTGATGATGCCTTGGACAATGATGGTGGCTTACACCGCAAAAAAGTGAATGGAGTTAGGACATGTTCTGGAGGTTAAGACTGGCAGAACGTGGTGATAGAGTGGATATCAGAGGTGCTGGAGAGGAGAGACCCAAAACAACTCCTGTATTTCCAGCTTGAGCACAGGGCATGTGATGATGCTGTCAATTAAAATAGGAAAGATGGGGAGAAGAGCAATTTGGGAAGCAAATAGCAAGAGTATGGGTTTAGGTGTGATATGGCTTGGCTGTGTCCCCACCCAAATCTCATCTTGAATTCCCACATGTTGTGGGAAGGACCTGGTGGGAGATAATTGAATCATGGGGACAGGTATTTCCCATGGTAAATATCTTTCCCATGCTGTTCTTATGATAGTAAGTCTCATGAGATCTGATGGTTATTATAAGAGGGAGTTTTTCTGCACAAGCTCTCTCTCTTTGCCTGCTGCCATCCATGTAAGACGTGACTTGGTCTTCCTTGCCTTCTGCCACGATTATTAGGCTTCCCCAGCCACGTGGAACTGTAAGTCCAATTAAACCTATTTCTTTCGTAAATTGCCCGGTTTCCGGTATGTCTTTATCAGCAGTGTGAAAACAGACTAATACGAGCTGCATTAGGCCTCCAGTGCTTGTGAGGTGTACAAGAGTGAGGAGGTCGAAAAACTCCTAGATCTATAAATCTGGATGAAGCTCAGAAGAGAGGTCAGAACAGGAGAGACACATTGGACAGTCACCCACTATTACAGATAGTACTTCTTTATTTTGGTTTTATGTACTTTTTCCTTATGGAAATAGTCAAACACAAAAGTAAAATGATATAATGATTCTCCATACACCCATCATGGTACAAGTAATATTTTCCCATGAGAATTGTAAAGTCTCCTAAAGAGAAGGAGCCAACTCCCACTTATTACTCCAGCCTGAATTTCCTCATCTGCAAAAGGAATATTCCAATCTACTGCATAGAGTTCTGGTGAGGATAAAGTGAGATTAGCCATGTCAATGATGTACAGTAACCAATGTCAGCCAGTAATATTTTGTTATTGTTGGGGGGTGCAATATTGATCCAATATGGGAGAAAGAAAATATATCAAGGTTTGTGGGCACAAACAAAATGAGTTAACTTTTTAAACTTGGAGGAAAGTATTCGAATCAGTGACTCTTATAGACAGAAGAATAAAACAGAAGCTGCTAACACAACTATGTCATGTCTCGGTATTCTCACAAGGGAGAGGCAAGCCAAAGTACCCAGTAACAGAGACCAAGTAGAATTAAGGTTTCAATGAACTCTGAATTGTGCATACGTGACTACTAGGTGCCCTGGCAACGAAGCCCTCACTTCATAGTAATAAGAGTAAGGGAAAACATCACATGAAAACGAAGTAAACGTCAAAGTGCCCTGGCAACAGACCTCTCACTTTTTGGTGATAACATTATATTTTTCTTAAGAATTTCTGAGTTTTGACTGGGCGTGGTGGCTCACGCCTGTAATCCCAGCACTTTGGGAGGCCAAGGCAGGTGGATCATGAGGTCAGGAGATCGAGACCATCCTGGCTAACACGGTGAAACCCCGTCTCTACTAAAAATACAAAAAAATTTAGCCGGGTGTGGTGGCACATGCCTGTAGTCCCAGCTACTCCGAAGGCTGAGGCAGGAGAATGGCGTGAACCCAAGAGGCAGAGCTTGCGCTGAGCCAAGATTGCGCCACTGCACTCCAGCCTAGGCGACAGAGCGAGACTCCGTTTTAAATTAAATAAATAAATAAAAATAAAAACATTATATTGAGGGAAAATATCACATGAAAATGAAATAGGTATTAATAGTAAAGACGGTATTATGTGATCTGGTCTGGTGAGGAGCTGAGGGTTTTCACTGTAAAGAATGACTTCGAGAGGCTGGGTGCAGTGACTCACACCTGTAATCTCAGCACTTTGGGAGGCCAAGGCAGGCAGATCACCTGAGGTCAGGAGTTCAAGGCCAGCCTGGCCAACATAGTAAAACCCCATCTCTACTAAAAATACAAAAACTAGCCAGGCATGGTGGCATACGCCTGTAATCCCAGCTACTCGGGAGGCTGAGGCAGGAGAATTGCTTGAACCTGGGAGGCGGAGGTTACAGTGAGCCGAGATCGCGCCACTGCACTCCAGTCTGGGTAACAGAGTGAGACTCTGTCTCAAAAAAAAAAAAAAAACTTCATAGGTAGACAAAAGATGGTTTATGAAAAAGGTTAAACTGAGCCTGCACCGTGGAGCAGAGCTTCTGAAACTTTGATGTGCACACAAATCACCCACAGATGTGGTGGAAATGCTCGTTCTGGTTCAGGGGTCCAGGCCGGGGCCTGAGAGTCTGCGTTTCCAACAGGATCTCAGGTGCGGCCTTTGGAGCTGCTGGGCTGCACAGCAGGGGTCTCTGGGATCCTGCAGAGCTGTTGCGTTTCCCGCTGGCTTTGCAGAGAGTCTATCACCAAGTCCTATATCGCACACACCTGCCAGCACCACTGCTAGAAAAACAATAGGGGACCCGGACGAGGCAGAAACCCATTCCCCCGGGTGACCTGTGGGAAGGGGCTGAGGCAGGTGGTGGCTTAAGATTCCTCCCCTGTCCCTTGGATGGCCCTTGGATGGAAGGTTGGGGTGGAAGAAGGAGTCAACTGCTCTCATAATTA
Organism: Chlorocebus sabaeus; assembly: GCF_047675955.1. Lineage (NCBI taxonomy): Eukaryota > Metazoa > Chordata > Mammalia > Primates > Cercopithecidae > Chlorocebus > Chlorocebus sabaeus. The sequence continues at coordinate 128,872,418 of NC_132933.1, forward strand.
ATACTTTCACCAAGGCCAAGCCCTGAGGAATTCCCACATTCGGAGGTGGAGGAGAGAGAAAATTGTGAGAGAGATGACAGATACGGAGAACAGAGAATGCGGCACCAACACACAGATAGTTACCATTCCTGGCCAAGAGATGCAATCATGAAAGAGCTTTGGAAACAATTTTCCTAAACTTAAGAAAGATCAGTATCTGCAGACTGAAGGAATTTACCACGTTTCAGGAGAATCAGCTATCTACACGTACATACATTTGGCAACAATTGTTTTTTACTTTTTTATTTTTGAGCAGAGTCTTTCTCTGTGGCCCAGGCTGGAGTGCATTGGTGCCATCTCGGCTCCCTGCAACCTCCGCCTCCCAGGTTCAAGCAATTCTCCTGCCTCAGCCTCCCAAGTAGCTGGGACTACAGGCACATGCCACCACGGCTGGCTAATTTTTGTAGTTGTAGTAAGAGACGGGGTTTCATCATATTGGCCAGTCCTGGCCTCAAGTGATCCTACCTTGGCCTCCCAAAGTGCTGGGATTACAGGCATGAGCCACTGCTCCTGGCCCAACAATTTTTAACTACAAGGAAAAAAACTCCTGCAATCATGATGACAGGAGGAAACAGATCGTCTTTTCTTGAGGACTTGCCTTGTGTCTGACACATACTTGGTGCTTTACACGAATTCTCTTATTTAAACCACACAGCATCCCAATAAAGGGGCGGCGCTGGCCCGGAAGTTGGCTGGATGCAGGAACTCAACCGATGTTGTCCGGGTCCCTCTGCTCTCCAGCTGCTCAGCTCCGGTTGGTTCTGTGTGGTAGCCTGAGCCTCTCCTACTGCAGACAGGCTTCCAGGTGAGGCCCGGGCAGCTCCAGGTTCACATAATCCTAGCTCAGGAACCGCAGAAGGGAGAAAGAGTCTCCCTCCTGGTTTGCCCATAGCAGGACTCCTATTGTCTTCAGGGTACACGCTCAACACTTAGATCCAGCACAGTGGCCAACAGAGTTCAGTGAGATATTGGTCAGGGGGTGAAGCTACTATGATTGCAAATCCCACCTGAATCAAAAGGTGGGAGTGAAAAAAACCCAAACAACTAAAAGGGAGGAAGGATGGTTTGGCCAACAAATGCAAAGGGTCCACGAAAGGGAGGGTCTATGAGTGGCCCCACATTACAGGAGAGATCAACTTGTCCAAGGTCACACATCCAGTAAAATAGGAAAGCCAGGACTCAAACCAAGGCAGTCCAACCCCAGACTCTTAACCACCCTGCTCTAAGGAAACAAAGCCTATTTGGTTTCAGAATTCTCTGCAACATTAGCTTTCAGAAGAAAACGGAGCAACAGCTGGACTTTCTGGAGAAAAAGATTGTAACTGAAGATTCATACACTCTGCCAAATTGTCTTTCACAATTTCAGGATCCCTAAAAAGCATTAAACACACACCATGTGACAGGCACTGTTCTAAGTGCTTTATATGTATATTGAGCCATTCACTCCATGAACAACTCTATAATACAGGAATTATCCTCGTTTTATAGATGAGAAAACCAAAACCCAGGGAAGGAGATAACTTACCTAAGAGTCAGGATTGAGCCTAGGCAGTCTAATCTTCTGAGCTATGCTGTGAATTGCTATGATGCTAGGATTAAAAAGCATATAATCGGCCAGGGGCGATAGCTCACGCTTATAATCCCAGCACTTTGGGAGGTCAAGGCGGGCAGATCACGAGGTCAGGAGATTGAGACCATCCGGGCTAACATGGTGAAACCCTGTCCCTACCAAAAATACAAAAGCAAAATTAGCCGGGTGTGGTGGCGGGCACCTGTAGTCCCAGCTACTCAGGAGGCTGAGGCAGGAGAATGGCGTGAACCCAGGAGGCGGAACTTGCAGTGAGCTGAGATTGCGCCACTGCACTCCAGCCTGGTGACAGAACGAGACCGTCTCAAAAAATAAAAAATTAAAAAATTAAAAAAAAATACATATATATATAAAATCAATGCCCACTTCTTGAAAAAAATCTAGTAAAAACATACACCGCAATAAGAAGAAATCAAGAAAACTAAGCTGGGTATGGTAGTGTACTCCTGTAATCCCAGCTACTCAGAGGGCTGTGGGCTGGAGAATCACTTGAGTCCAGCAGTTTGAGACCAGCCTGGGCAACATGGCAAGACCGTGTCTCTACAAAAAATACAAAAATTAGCTGGGTGTAGTGGTGTGCGCCTATAGTCCTAGCTACTCTGGAGGCTGAGATGGCAGTCTAGGCAATAGAAGGAGACCTTGACTCAAAGAAAAAGAAAAAAGAGAAACTTGTGCAAACTTCAAAGGCAATTTTAAAAGTCTAAAAATAATCTGTGTCTAAATCTAAGATTTTATTAACAAAGAATGAGGAAAGTAAAAAGTGAGCTCAACACAGCCAAATGAGGAGGAACTAAAAAGTTACCATTTCATTTTTAAAATTCTGACAATTTAAGAAATATAGGCCGCAGAATGCTTTTTAAAAATTATTGTTGTTCTCATGGAACTGGAGATTATTATGTTAAGTGAAATAAGCCAGGCGCAGAAAGACAAATATTGCGTGTTCTCACTCACATGTGGGAACGAAGAAAGTGAATCTCATGGAGGTTGAGAGTAGAACGATAGACACTAGAGAATGGGAAGGGTAGTTGTCAGGGGATGAAGAGAGGTTGGTTATCGGGCACAACATACAATTAGATAAGAGGAATAAATTCTACTGATTGATAGCAGAGTAGGCTGACTATAGTTAAACAGTATATTGTATATTTCAAAATAGCTACAAGAGAGGACTTGAAATGTTCCCAACACACAGAATGATAAATGCTTCACGTGATGGATACCCCAAATACCCTGAGTTGATTATAACATATTCTATATGCCTGTAACAAAAGATCACATCTACCCCAAAAATATGTACAAATATGTCACAATAAAATTATTGTTTTTCTGCTTAAATATTTTATTCAGCAGTTTTCCAAATAGAGTTTGTGACATAAACTTATCTAAAGGAAACAATATGTTGTTTTACAAAAGGTAAACAATAAGTGGTTCTTTTCTGGTAATATTATGAACTCACAGACTCACACTTGCTTGATGTGATTCAATCGACTGCAATTATCTCTTTATTTATTTATTTATTTGTTTATTTATTTTTGAGCCAGAGTCTTACTCCGTTGCCCAGGCTGGAGTGCAGTGGGGCAATCTTGGCTAACTGTAACCTCCACCTCCTGGGTTCAAGCGATCCTCCCCCCGCCTCAGCCTCTGTAGTAGCTGGGGCTACAGGCACGGCGCCACCAAGCCCGGCTAAGTTTTGTATTTTTAGTAGAGACAGGGTTTTACCATGTTGGCCAGGCTGGTCTCAAACTCCTGACCTCAGGTGATCTGTCCGCCTTGGCCTCTCAAAGTGCTGGGATTACAGGCGTGAGCCACTGCGCCCAGCTCCCACTGCAATTATCTCTATTGATGCTCAAATTATTCCAACTGTGGTTAGTGGGAACTTGTTTAAGTTGGCTATTGAGTCATTTTGCCATGGCCTAGTAGTCTTTGATAGCTTTCTTGCTCTCGAAACATCTCATATGTGTTCTTCCCCAGACTCACAGAACACTTAAAGTCATACTTGCTAGTCCTAAAAGGAATATATGTTCTCCGTAGTAATGAAGAAGATAAAAGCAACGAAAATACTCATAAGAGAAAAAAATTATAAAACAAAAGAAATGACAAAGAAGCATTAAAAATACTATTAAAAAGATGAAACATAATAAACTAAATGTAGTAGTTATAATGATAAATATAAATGGAGCCTACTCCTGTATTTAAAAACAAACATTCCTAGATTGCATTTTAAAAAATCAATTATATGTTATTTAAAAGAATTGAACAGTGGCAAAAAAAATCAAGGTTAGAGAATGGGAAAAACACTATATACAAAACAGATCCAAATTAAGGGAAACCGAAGACTAAAACACTTAAATTGGTACAATCTGAGATTTTAAAAACCCTGCATAAAATGGCATTGAAATGTATAAAGCGAAAACATGAAGGATAGAGACTCACTTAGTAGTACGATTAAAAAGGCTGGCTTAATAGCTTCCTGGACAGAAGCATGTACAGCAGACAATATAACCTTTTTTTTATCTAGTGCCCTCGCAACAATTATAAAAATAGACTATATAGCTGCACTAACAGTGGCACTTAAAAACAGGGTTCAATTGCTAAAGAAGACTCACAGGACCCAAAATGATGAAGCTTACAAGTCTACGCTTTATTACAGGGAAAGGACCCACTATAGCAAGAGCATGAAAGTCAAGGTATACACCAAGCAGACGACTCCAAAAGGGGCCTGGAGAGGCCAGGTGAAGCCTCCCATTATCCTCTCCGTAGGGCCAGGCCAGATGTCTCCTGGATCCGGAACCACTAATGTATGCATAGAACACTTCAGAACCAGGGAGACTAAAATGATGTCTTTGCAGAGGTGGTTTGTATTTTGCAGGTCTGATGTATAACCAACAGAATCCTGGGGAGGAGAAGGAGGCTACGGGGGAGAGGTATCACATCAAGACCAGGTGCTACTCTTCCATCTCATTGTTATCAATAAACAATGCTGACAAGCTCGATCAAACTGCGCTGAAAACTCTTCAGGCTCATGGCTACATAGAGACAATATTAATATGTTTTGGCCAGACACGGAGACTCACGCATGTAATCCCAGCACTTTGGGAGGCCAAGGGGGCCAGATCACAAGATCAGGAGTTCAAGACCAGCCTGGCCAATATGGTGAAACCTTGTTTCTACTAAAAATACAAAAATTAGCTGGGTATGGTGCTGGGAGCCTGTAGTCCCAACTACTTGGGAGGCTGAGGCAGGAGAATTGCTTGAACTTGGGAGGCAGAGGTTGCAGTGAGCAGATACCAGGTCACTGCACTCCAGCCTGGGTGACAGAGTGAGATTCCGTCTGAAAAAGAAAAAAAAAATCAATATGTTTAATGCTTTGACCAGGAGTCAGTGTCAATCAGGAGCTTTATCCAAATAGCTCAGGCTAATTACAGACCTGCTGTGATTAACCCTTACAGCACAAGAGCAAGACACTAAGACTCTCAATAATTTCCAAAAAGCTAAAACTGTATAAACTCCATTTTTGGACTATAATTCAAAAATTGAATGACTATGATGAATAAAAAGTAATCAAAATTGCAAATTAAAACAAGGTACTTTTTTTAGAATCTAAGTCTGATTAAAATGAATGTTAATATCCAGTGTCAGCAAGGATCTAAGGGAAAATAGGCCCCTTTATTTACTGCTCTTGGAAACAAATTTGTAGACTTCTCAAGTACATCTCGGTAATCAGTATGAAAATCCTTAAAAAGGTACATTACATATGTGGCATTTTATCCTGAGGAAATAATTGCAGATATAGGCTGACAAGGATGTTTATTGCAGCAAAGAGGATAACAGCAAATGTTGGAAACAAAACAATGTCCAGTTATATGGTTTGGCTGTGTCCCATCCAAATCTCATCTTGAACTGTAGTTCCCATAATTCCCACGTGTTGTGGGAAGGACCAGGTGGGAGATAATTGAATTATGAGGGTGGTTTCCCCCATACTGTTCTCCTGGTAGTAAATAAGTCTCACGGGATCTGATGGTTCTTTTGCTTGGCTCTCGTTCTCTCTTGTCTGCCACCATGTTGTGAGGCCTCCCTAGCCACATGGAATTTGTGAGTTCATTAAACCTCTTTTTCTTTGTAAATTACATAGTCTTGGGAATGTCTTTAGCAGCAGCATGAGAACAGACTAATACAGTAAATTGGTACCAGTAGAGTGGGGCGCTGCTGTAAAGATACCCGTAAATGTGGAAGAGACTTTGGAACCAGTTCCAAACAGGCAGAGGTTGGAGCAGTTTGAAGGGCTCAGAAGAAGACAGGAAAATGTGGGAAAGTTTGGACGTTTCTAGAGACTTGTTGAATGGCTTTGACCAAAATGCTGACAGTGAAATTCAGGCTGAGGTGGTCTCAGATGGAGATGAGAAACTTGTTGGGAACTGGAGTAAAGGTAACTCTTGCTATGTTTCAGCAAAGAGACTGGCATCATTTTGCCCCTGCCCTAGAGATCTGTGGAACTTTGGACTTGAGGGAGATGATTTAGTGTATCTGGCAGAGGAAATGTCTAAGCAGCAAAGCATTGAAGAGGTGATGTGGGTGTTGTCAAAAGCATTCAGTTTTAAAGGGAAACAAAGCATAGAAGTTTGAAAATTTTGCAGCTTGAAGATGCGATAGAAAAGAAAAACTCATTTTGTGAGGAGAAATTGAAGCTGGCTGCAGAAATGTGCATAATTAACAAGGAGCCAAAAAGTCCCGAAAACAATGGGGAAAATGTCTCCAGGGCATGTCAGAGATCTTTATGGCAGCTTCTCCCATCATAGGCCCAGAGGCTTAGGAGGAAAAAAATGGTTTCGTAGGCCGAGCCCAGGGTCCCCTGCTGTGTGCAGCCTAGAGACTTCGTGTCCTGTGTCCTGCGTCCTAGCTACTCCAGCCGTGGCTAAAATGGGCCAATGTGCAGCTTGGGCCATGACTTCAGGGTGCAAGCCCCAAGCCTTGGCAGCTTCCACGTGGTGTTGAGCCTGCAGGTATAGAAGTCAAGAATTGAGGTTTGGGAACCTCTGCCTAGACTTCAGAGGATGTATGGAAATGCCTGGATGTTCAGGCAGAAGTTTGCTGCAGGGGCAGGAACCTCATGGAGAACCTCTGCTAGGGCAGTGTGGAAGGAAAATGAGGGGTTGGAGCCCCCACACAGAGTCCCTACCAGGGCACTGCCCAGTGGAGCTGTGAGAAGAGGGCCACCATCCTCCAGACCCTAGAATGGCAGATCCACTGTCAGATTGCATCATGCACCTGGAAAAGCCACAGACACTCAACACCAGCCCGTGAAGGCAGCCAGGAGGGGGACTGTACCCTGCAAAGTCACAGGGGCGGGAGGTGCCCACGACCATGGGAACCCACCTCTTGCATCAGTGTGACTTGAATGTGAGACATGGAATCAAAGGAGATCATTTCGGAGCTTTAAGATTTGACTGCAGGCTGGGCGCGGTGGCTCATGCCTGTAATCCCAACACTTTGGGAGGCCAAGGTGGATGGATCACAAGGTCAGGAGATGGAGACCATCTTGGCCAACATGGTGAAACCCAGTGTCTACTAAAATACAAAAAATTAGCTGGGCGTGGTGGCATGTGCCTGTAATCCCAGCTACTTGGGAGGCTGAGGCAGGGGGAATTGCTTGAACCCGGGAAGTGAAGGTTGCTGTGAGCTGAGATCACGCCACTGCACTCCAGCCTGGTGACAGAGCAAGACTCTGTCTCAAAAAAAAAAAAAAGATTTGACTGCTGTGCTAGATTTTGGACTTGTATGGAGCCTGTCGCTCCTTTGTTTTGGCCAACTTCTCCCATTTGGAATGGCTGTATTTACCCAATGCCTGTACCCCCATTGTATCCAGGAAGTAATTAACTTGCTTTTGATTTTACAGGCTCATAGGTGGGAGGGACTTGCCTTGTCTCAGATGAAACTTTGGGACTGTGGCCTTTCGAGTTAATGCTGAAATGGGACTGTGGCCTTTTGAGTCCCTTGGGGGACTGTTGGAAAGGCATGATTGGTTTTGAAATGTGAAGACATGAGATTTGTGGGGCCAGGGGTGGAATGATATGGTTTGGCTATTTCCCCACTCAAATCTCATCTTCAGTTGTAGCTCCCATAATTCCCACGTGTCGTGGGAGGGACCTGATGGGAGATAATTGAATCATGGGGGCGGTTTCCCTCATACTGTTCTCGTGGTAGTGAGTAAGTCTCACAAGACCTGATTGTTTGTTTGTTTGTTTTTGAGATGGAGTCTCACTCTGTCGCCAGCCTGGAGTGCAGTGGTGCGATCTCAGCTCGCTGCAACCTCCACCTCCCGGGTTCAAGCAATTCTCCTGCCTCAGCCTCCTGTAGATCTGATGATTTTATAAGGGGTTTCCCCTTTCGCTTCTCATTCTCTCCCGTCTGGTAAGACGTGCCTTTTGCCTTCCACCATGATTGTGAGGCCTCCCCAGCCATGTAGAACTGTGAGTCCACTAAACTTCTTTTTCTTTATAAATTACCCAGTCTTGGATATGTCTCTATCAGCAGCATGAGAACAGACCAATACATCCAGCAATAAAGGGACTGTTTTAGTAACTTACATCTGTATTCAATTATTCAAAAATATTTGGTAGGCCGGGCGCGGTGGCTCACGCCTGTAATCCCAGCACTTTGGGAGGCCGAGGCGGGCGGATCACGAGGTCAGGAGATCGAGACCATCCTGGCTAACACGGTGAAACCCCGTCTCTACTAAAAAATACAAAAAACTAGCCGGGCGAGGTGGCGGGCGCCTGTAGTCCCAGCTACTCGGGAGGCTGAGGCAGGAGAATGGCGGGAACCCGGGAGGCGGAGCTTGCAGTGAGCCGAGATTGTACCACTGCACTCCAGCCTGGGCGACAGAGCGAGACTCTGTCTCAAAAAAAAAAAAAAAAAAAAAAAAAAAAAAAAAAAAAAAAAAAAAATATTTGGTAGAGGTCTATCTTATGGCAGACTCTGTTCGTTGAAGGTCTAATATCCTTTCCTCTCTTCTATGCTAACAGCACCCAGATATTGCTCAGGGCAGCAATGTTCACTGCTCAAGGCACAAAATTAGGACAATCCTGATCCCGCTTTCCCAGCTTCTCTTACAGCTAGGAGTGACCATGTGGTCCAGTTCTAGTATTGAGATGTATAGAGAGGTCTACTGGGGGCTTTTGAGAAGGATTTTTGCTTTCCTAATGACAGGGACAGATGTCGATGCCCACAATCATCTACTGCACACTTTATGTTAAATGAGAAAAATTAAGTATTTGTTAGGAAAGGGGGTCAGTCGTATTTTCTGTTATTTGGAGCCAAGTGTCCCTAAGCATGGTGGATTCTGTGATGTGCTGCCCAGGTCTCCCTTCAAGGCTGCCAGATACTTGGAGTGCTGTGGGCTATTTCCTCTGGGAGCTACCTCTAGGAACTGCACTCAGCTGTAGCCCGCTGCCTTGCTCAATGTAACCCTGAATCCCTTCCTGGGAGCATCCCAGCAGGAGTATAAAGGCCCAGCCTTCTTTCTTCAATTCCAGACAGCTCTGCATCGCCCTCCCAGCTTCCCCTCTGCCTAATCCTACTTGATTCCCTTCCGCGGTAGGTGTCGACCTCAAGAGCACAACCTAATAAATTTTGTGCTCACAAATCTCTGTCTCAGAGTCTGTTTCCTGGGTAACCCCACCCACAACAGCAGTGACATATTTATTAATGTAAAAAGATGTTCAAAATATATTGCTAAAGGACACAATGATAGGTTATAAAGTAGTATGCATGGTGTTTTCTTAGTATACAGACTATATATCTGCATAGAAAAAATTTCTGAAAAAGAATGCACTTTATATTTTAATAGCAGGACTTCTGTTTCCAACAACTTGTTGAAATGTTCAGAGAAACTCCTTCTGGTTCAGAACATTAAATACCAAAAAAAAAAAAAAAAGGGTTTTGTTTTGTTTTGTTTTGTTTTGTTTTTGAGACAGAGCCCCACTCTGTTGCCTAGGCTGGAGCACAGTGGCGCAATCTTGGCTCACTGCAACCTCCAGTTCTGGGGTTCAAGTGATTCTCCGGCCTTACCCTCCCAAGTAGCTGGGATTACAGGCATGCACCATCACACCTGGCTAACTTTTATATTTTCAGTAGAGACGAGGTTTCACCATGTTGGCCAGGCTGGTCTCAAACTCCTGACCTCAAGTGATCCATCTGCCTCGGCCAACCAAAGTGCGGGGATTACAGACATGAGCCACTGTGCCCAGCCAGAAGAAGTTTTAATATTTTAATATGTAGGGTAGTGGCAAGAAAGTATGGACATTCCTGGGAGGCCAGAAATGATAGGAGAGCACAAATCCATGAGAGATGCAGACCATATTTACTCTGGAGCTATCTGCTGATTCCTATGGTTCTGGCCCCAGGTTTTAATGAGTCATTCCTGTGGAGGACAGGAGATAAAGCCTAGAGTCCAAGCACTGTACGAGGTCAGACTGGAGATCCTTGCAGGAAGGCAGGAGAGCCAAAGAGCAACATCCTCAAGAAGTTCAACTGGGGCCAGGCATGGTGGCTCACGCCTATAATCCCAGCACTTTGGGAGGGCAAGGCGGGCAGATCACTTGAGATCTGGAGTGTGAGACCAGCCAGGCTAACGTGATGAAACCTCGTCTCTACTAAAAATACAAAAATTAGGCCGGGCGTGGTGGCGTACACCTGTGGTCCCAGGTACTTGGGAGGCTGAGGCAAGAGAATGGCTTGAAGCTGGGAGGTGGAACTTGCCGTGAGTGGAGCTCATGCCACTACACTCCAGTCTGGGTGACAAATTGCGACTGTCTCAAAACAAAACAAAACAAAACAGAAACAGAGACATTCAACTGGAAAGAGCCCATGCTGCTGATGGAAGTGATGGAAGTAAACTCCCCGAGACTAGCCAAGCACAAGCAAACTCACACCAGCATCGGACAGACCTAAACCTGAATTTCTGTGGCCCCAAATAAACACTATGCCAAAAATAGAGTTCAGAGTGGTCCTTGGTAGAGAAAACCACCAGAAAAACAAACAAACAAAAAAATTCTTTGGAGGAATGCACTTTACAGACTTAAAAGAATTGCTATAAAGTTACAAATTCAGGATTTAAAAAAAAATCACTAAACCCATGGGGAAATACCTCATCATTAGTGAGAATAAGCCGAAATATCAATTTCAGAAAAAGGCACACACAAAAACTTATAGCGAGACTTTCAGATATAGAGTATAAAATAACATTTATAGTGTGTAAAGAATTAAAGGGGCTGGGTGCAGTAACTCACATCTGTAATCTCAGAACTTTGGGAGGCCAAAGCGGGCAGATCACAGGAGGCCAGGAGTTCGAGACCAGCTTGGCCAACATGGTAAAACCCTGTCTCTACTAAAAAGTACAAAAAACTTAGCCGGGCGTGGTGGCACACGCCTGTAATCCCAGCTACTTAGGAGGCTGAGGCAGGAGAATCGCTTGAGCCTGGGAGGCAGAGGTTGCAGTGAGCCAAGAGTGCATCACTGCACTGCAGACTGGGTGACAGAGCAAGACTCTGTCCCCTACCCAAAAAAATTATTTAAATTAGAAATTCAAAAGATGTTATAAACAGCAGATAGAACTGAAGAGAAAACAGAATTAGAAGATAGACGTAAATAAATTATCAATATAGGACAAAAAAGACAGAATTACAGAAAATATTAATTAGGGGTTAAGAGAAATGGAGCATGGAGCATAGTGTGAGAAGGTCCAATATATGTACCAACTAGAGTTCCGGAAGGAAGGAAGAAAGATAACAGAGGGAAAGGTAATATTAAAGAGATAATGTTTCAGAAATTATGGGCCGGGCACACTGGCTCACACTTGTATTCCCAGCACTTTGGGAGGCCAAGGCAGGAAGATGGCTTGAGTCTAGGAGATCAAGACCAGCTGGGCAACATGGCAAAACCCTGTCTCTACAAAACTACAAAAATTAGCAGGGCATGGTGGCACCTGCCTGTAGTCCCAGCTACTCCAGAGGCTGAGGTGAGAGGATCACCTGAGCCCAAGGAGGTTGAGGCTGCAGTGAGCTATGACTGTGCTACTGCACTCCAACCTGGGTGACAGACTGAGACCCAGTCTCAAAAAAAAAAAAAAAAAAGAAAAGAAATTGTGAAAGACACCCATTTTCAGATGCAGAAACCCAAGAAATTCCAAGCAGGATAATTAAAAATAAATTTACGCTTAGACACATAGTAATAAAATGTCAGAATATCAAAAACAAGCAAGAAGACATTCCAATAATGGTAGCTGGAAGACAATGAAATAGGTCCTTTGAAGTGGCAAGAGAAGTAACTGTCAACCTGGAATTTTACACCCAGCAAATAAACTTTTATGAATGAGGGTATAATAAAGATATTTTCAACCATAAACAGACATCATTAAAATAACTTTTGGCCGGGCACAGTGGCTCATGCCTGTAATCCCAGCACTTTGGGAGGCCAAGGTGGGCAGATCATGAGGTCAGGAGATCGAGACCATCCTGGCTAACATGGTGAAACCCCGTCTCTACTAAAAATACAAAAAATTAGCTGGGCATGGTGGCGGGCACCTGTGGCCCCAGCTACTCGGGAGGCTGAGGCAGGAAAATGTTGCGAACCCGGGAGGCGGAGCTTGCAGTGAGCAGAGATCGCGTCACTGTACTCCAGCCTGGGCGACAGAGCGAGACTCTATCTCAAAATAAATAAATAAATAAATAAATAAAAATAACTTTTTTTTTTTTTTTTTTTGAGACAGAGTCTTGCTCTGTTGCCCGGGCTGGAGTGCAGTGGCCGGATCTCAGCTCACTGCAAGCTCCACCTCCCGGGTTTACGCCATTCTCCTGCCTCAGCCTCCCGAGTAGCGGGGACTACAGGCGCCCGCCACCTCCCCCGGCTAGTTTTTTGTGTTTTTAGTAGAGACGGGGTTTCACCGTGTTAGCCAGGATGGTCTCGATCTCCTGACCTCGTGATCCGCCAGTCTTGGCCTCCCAAAGTGCTGGGATTACAGGCTTGAGCCACCACGCCCGGCCATAAAAATAACTTTTAAAGAATATATCCAGGCCGGGCATGGTGGCTCACACCTGTAATCCCAGCACTTTGGGAGGCCAAGGTAAGTGGATCACCTGAGGTCAAGAGTTCGAGACCAGACTGGCCAACATGGTGAAACCCCGTCTCTACTAAAACTACAAAAAATTAGCCAGGCATGGTGGCACTCACTTGTAATCCCAGCTACTTGGGAGGCTGAGACATGAGAATCGCCTGAACCTGGGAGGCAGAAGTTGCAGTGAGCCGAGATCGCACCATTGCACTCTAACCTGGGAAACAAGAGCAAAACTCTGTCTCAAAAAAAGAAAAAAAAAACAAAAAAAAGGCCGGGTGTGGTGGCTCAAGCCCAGCACTTTGGGAGGCCGAGATGGGCGGATCACCTGAGGTTGGGAGTTCGAGACCAGCCTGACCTACATGGAGAAACCCCATCTCTACTAAAAATATATAATTAGCTGGGCGTGGTGGCGCATGCCTGTAATCCCAGCTACTCAGGAGGCTGAGGCAGGAGAATCACTTGAACCCCGGAGGCGGAGGTTGCGGTGCACTGAGATCGCGCCATTGCACTCCAGCCTGGGCAACAAGAGCAAAACTCTGACTCAAAAAAAATAAAAACAAAAAAAGAATATATCCCAGAAGGATAAACATGATTCTAGGTGGAACCTCTGGGATGAAAGAATAGTGATCATTGCCGGGCATGGTGGCTCATGCCCGTAATCCCAAGACTTTGGGAGGCCGAGGCTGGCAGATCACCTGAGGTAAGGAGTTCAAGACCAGCCTGGCCAACATGGCAAAACCCCGTCTTTACTAAAAATACAAAAATTAGCCAGTTGTGGTGGCGGGTGCTTGTAATCCCAGCTACTCGGGAGGCTGAGGCAGGAGAATCACTTGAACCCGGGGGGCAGAGGTTGCAGTGAGCTGAGATCACGCCACTGAACTCCAGCCTGGGCGACAGGGTGAGACTCCATCTCAAAAAAAAAAAAAAAAAAAAAAAAGTGATCAATATTCAACATTGTATTTGGAAGTCCTAGTCAACAAAATAGACAAGAAAATGAAACAAAGGGTATACAAATCAGAAAAGAAGAAATAAAACCATTTCTATTAACAACCAGTCTATGTAGAAAAACCCAAAGAGTCTACAAAAAAAGCTACTCAAAGCAGTAAGTGGGCTAGTCAAGGTCACAGGATATAAGGCCAATATGCAAATCAATTTTATACAAAACTAGCAATAAACAATTAGAAATTGAAATTTTAAAACAGTGCCATTTACAGTAGCACCGGAAATATGAAATCTTTAGGCATAATTCCTATAAAATATGTGCAAGGTGTGTACACTGAAAACTACAAAACATCAATGAAAAACTTAAAGAAGGCCTAAATAAATGATACATTGTGCTCCTAAAGTATCCTAAATTTTTTGTAGTTTTAGTAGAGACGGGGTTTCACCATGTTGGCCAGTCTGGTCTCGAACTCTTGACCTCAGGTGATCCACTTTAGGAAGACTCACTGTTAAGATGTCTGTGGTAGGCAGCCTTTAAAATGGTCCCCACTGATCCCTGCCTTCTGATATTCATGCCCTTGTGTAATCTTCTCCCCATAAGGGTGGGCTGGACCTAGTCATGCACTTGTAACAAACAGAATAGGCAAAAATGATGAAATGTCACTTCCTCGATTAGGTTGCAAAGAGTCTATGGCTTTTGCCTTGAGCACTCTTTCACTCTCTTGTTCTGAGGAAAGCTAGCCGCCATGTAGTGAGGTGCTTTACAGAGAGGCCCACAAGTCAAGCAACTGAGGGAGGCCTCCAGCCAACAGTCAGCAAAGAACTGAATCTTGCCAACAACCACACGAGTGAGTTTGGAAGCAGAACCTCCCCCAGTTGAGCCTTCAACTCAGCTTTGGCTGACAACTTGATTGCTTGCAACCTTGTGAGAAACCTTGAGACAGAGGCACTGAGCTAAGCTGCACCCAGATTCCTGACGCACAGGATCTGTGAGATAATAAATATTTGATGTTGTAGGCTGCTAAAATTTGGGCTAATTGGTAATGCAGTAATAGATAATACAATGTCGATTCACCCCAAATTGATTAATAGATTCAATGCAACCCTAACCAAAATCCCAGAAAGATTTTTTGTAGAAATTGTCAAGCTGGCTTTAAAATTTACATGATAAAGCAAAGGAACTAGAATAGTCAAAACAATTTTGAGAAAGAAGAGCAAAGTTAGAGAACTCACAGTACCTGATTTCAAGAAGTAGTATAAAACTAGAGTAATTAAGATAGTGTAGTATTGGCAAAAGGACAGACCCATAGATCTGGAACAGAGTCCAGACACAGACCCACACATATATGGTCAATTGATCTTTTGGCAAGAATGCAAAGGCATTTCTTTTTTTCTTTTGAGACTGAGTTTCTCTCTTGCTGCCCAGGTTGGAGTGCAATGGTGCAATCTTGGCTCACCGCAACCTCCGCCTCCCGGGTTCAAGTGATTCTCCTGCCTCAGCTTCCCGAGTAGCTGGGACTATAGGCGCCCGCCACTACGCCTGGCTAATTTTTTTGTATTTTTAGTAGAGACGGGGTTTCACTGTGTTAGCCAGGATGGTCTCGATCTCCTGACCTCGTGGTCCGCCCGCCTCGGCCTCCCAAAGTGCTGGGATTACAGGCATGAGCCACCGCGCCTGGTGAACTGCTGCTTTTTGAAAGAACATTATTAAGAAAAGGAAGGAAAAAAAATAAACCACCTTGTGGGAAAAATATTTGCAAAACATATCTTGGATAAAGGAATTGTAAGCAGAATACATATACAACTTTCAAAAGTCAATAATAACACAAACAACTCAGCCAAAAAAATATGCAAAATATTTAAAGACACTTCACCAAATAAAATATACAAATGGGAAATAAGCATATGAAAAGATGCTTAATATCCTTAGTCATTAAGGAAATGCATATTTTTTTTTTTTTTTTTTTTTTGAGACGGAGTCTGGCTCTGTCGCCCAGGCTGGAGTGCAGTGGCCAGATCTCAGCTCACTGCAAGCTCCGCCTCCCGGGTTCACGCCATTCTCCTGCCTCAGCCTCCCGAGTAGCTGGGACTACAGGCGCCGCCACCTCGCCCGGCTAGTTTTTTGTATTTTTTAGTAGAGACGGGGTTTCACCGTGTTAGCCAGGATGGTCTCGACCTCCTGACCTCGTGATCCGCCCGTCTCGGCCTCCCAAAGTGCTGGGATTACAGGCTTGAGCCACCGCGCCCGGCCAGGAAATGCATATTAAACCACAGTGAGATACTACTTCATATCTACTAGAACGGCTAAAATATAAAAGATTGACAATATCCAGAGAAATGAAAGTCTACAACCACACGGACTGCTCGTAAATGCTCAAAATAGTTTTATTTGCAATAGTTAAAAACTGGAAATAACCCAACTGTTCATTGTCAGGTGAATGGATAAACAAATTGTGGTATATTGAAACAATGGAACGCAACCTAGATGAGCTTTTGATACATGCAAAGATATAGGTGGGTCTCAAAATAATTATATTGCGTGAAAGAAGCCAGCCCCCCCGCCCCCCGCCAAGAAAAGCATATGCTAGTTGATTCCACTTATATAGAAAATGCAAACTATACTGGCAGAAAGATGAGTGGTCACTTGGAAATGGGGGCTGGGAAAGACAGAAGGAAGGGAGGGACTAAAGAGGCATGAGAAAATGTATGGGGATCATTATCTTGATTGTGGTGATAGTTTCATATGTCAAAACTTATCAAATTGTCCTCGTGCAATATGCGTAATATACTGTATGTCAATTCTACCTTAATAAAGCAGTTAACTTTAAAAAATTATTTTATAATTTTCACATTGTATTGAGAATTTTTTCCCTGGCCCATTTTTACAAGGGAAGATGATATCCATAGTCATGCTTGACTAGGCACTCACCAATTATCAGAAACAGAAAAACAGGGATTAAAGGATTAAATGATTTTTTTTCCTCTTTGAAAATTATGATTCTTTTTACTTGCAGAATTCAGCTTCTTCAATTAATACACTTCAACATTTGGCTGAAATGTGGAGCGTTTTAGTAAAGGCAGGAAGGAAATAAATGAAAGATAAGAAAACATTATATTTAAAATAATTACCATACTGTTTTGTTCATTATCATTGTTGATCTCTTATGTCAGTCTGACCAAAATACTAGTAAATATTATTAATTTCGCTACTGTGGAACTTCAAGTCTGGAGCCAAATTATAGAATAAACGGAGTTCTGTCAGAAAAGAAATGTGACTCTTATTCAGTTCCTGATCCAGCTTTTTTTTTTTTTTTTTTTTTTTTTTTTGAGACCAAGTCTCACTCTGTCACCCAGGCTGGAGTACAGTGGTGTGATCTCGGCTCACTACAACCTCCGCCCCTGGGTTCAAGCAATTCTCCTGCCTCAGCCTCCCGAGTAGCTGGGACTACAGGCGCGTGCCACCATGCCCGGCTAATTTTTTGTAGTTTTGGTAGAGACAGGGTTTCACCGTGTTAGCCAGGATGGTCTTGATCTCCAGAACTCGTGATCGACCTGCCTCAGCCTCCCAAAGTGTTGGGAATACAGGCGTGAGTCACTGTGCCCGGACTTTTTTTTTTTTTTCTTTTCTTTTTTTTTTTGAGACCAAGGCTCACTCTGTTGCCCTAGGCTGGAATGCAGTGGCACGATCTTGGCTCACTGCAACCTCTGCCTCCCGGGTTCAAGCGATTCTCCTGTTTCAGCCTCCAGAGTAGCTGGGATTACAGGCTCCTGCCACCACACCCGGTTAGTTTTTGTATTTTTAGTAGAGATGGGGTTTTATCATGTTGGCCAGGTTGGTCTCCAACTCCTGAGCTCAAGTGATCTGCCCGCCTCGGCCTCCCAAAGTGCTGGGATTACAGGCGTGAGCCACCGCGCCCTGCCCTGATCCAGCTATTTTTCATGTGTAAAGGCAGACATTTTCAGACATTTCAGGAGTCATGTCCCTCTCTAAAAAGATAATTGGAAGCAATAATATAATGCCATAGAAATATTAATCAGAATCAAGTAAGCTCTAGATATGAGAAACATTGGTAAGCAATGAATCCAACAAAAGCAATAAAAATACATACCTTTTAATAATATGATTGTGATAAAAAGCAATTTTGGAAAAAAGGTAAGATAACAAAATTAAAACTTGCCAGGTGCGGTGACTCACGCCTGTAATTCTAGCACTTTGGGAGGCCAAGGTGGGTGGATCATGAGGTCAGGAGATCGAGACCATCCTGGCTAACATGGTGAAACCCCATCTCTACTAAAAAATACAAAAAATTAGCCAGGTGTGGTGGCGGGTGCCTGTAGTCCCGGCTACTTGGGAGGCTGAGGCAGGAGAATGGCATGAACCCGGGGGGCGGAGCTTGCAGTGAGCCGAGATCGCCCCACTGCACTCCAGCCTGGGCGACAGAGCAAGACTCTGTTTCAAAAAAAAAAAAAAATTCAAACCCAGATATTTCAACAACATATTTGATATATGGATAGGGTTAAAGTGTGTTAAATTTCCTGATGGGCATGGGGTGGGGTGGGTGTAATCTTTACTTCTCATGATTAATTCAAATAGTAAATAGTTTCAAATACGGAATTAAAATTAGAAATTAAGGAAAATAACAGTAGAATAAAAATAATATACAAGTCTCACAAATCCTAGAGGAAAAATACAGATCAATGAAAACTGAATAACCCTAGCAAAAGTCAGAAAGGAAAAAATGAAACACCAAGAACACAGGGGCCAGGTGCAGTGGCTCTATCCCATAATCCCAGTACTTTGGGAGGCCAAGGCAGGAGGATAGCTTGAGCTCAGGAGTTCAAGATCAGCCTGGGCAATATAGCAAGACCTTGGCTTTACAAAAAATCAAAAAAATTAGCTGGGCATGGTGGTATTACTTTGGAGGCTGAGGTGGGAGTATCACTGGAGCCCGGGAGGTCAGGGCTTCAAGTGAGCTGTGATTGTGCCAATGCACTCCAGCCTGGGCAACAGAACAAGACCCTGTCTCAAAAAACAACCTCCGCCCATCGCCTGCAAAACAAAGAACACACAGGAAGCAGCAAGCATAAAACAATATAAATAAGACCAAAAGTAAGTTGTCACAATAAGCATAATAGGGTAAATTTCTTCTTTAAAAGACAAAAGACTTTCATATTGAGGAAACAAAGAAAAACACAGCTATATGCTGTTTATCAAAGACACAAATGACAAGCAAATGTTAAAAATAAAATTTGGGGCCAGGCATGGTGGCTCACACCTGTAATCCCAGCACTTTGAGAGGCCAAGGCAGGTGGATTACCTGAGGTCAGGAGTTTGAGACCAGCCTGGCCAACATGGTGAAACCCCGTCTCTACTAAAAATACAAAAATTAGCCTGGTGTGGTGGCGGGCGCCTGTAATCCCAGCTACTTGGGAGGCTGAGGCAGGAGAATCGCTTGAACACTGGAGGCAGAGGTTGCAGTGAGCCGAGATCGCACCATTGCATTCCAGCCTGGGCGACAGAGTGAGACTTGGTCTAAAAAAAAAAAAAAACATAGCCAAAGCTATACCAAACAAATTCTGATGAAAAAGAAAGAGTTGTGGAAATTTTAATAATAGGCAAAGCAGAATTCACGGCAGCAAACATTTGATAAGACAAAGATGGATATTTTATAATTATATAATATATAGTTGATGAACGTTTCTGTACTCCCAGTAGTGGCAAAATACAGACAGAAGAGCAGGTAGAAACACAAAGAACAGTAGAAAAGGCAGAAAAGGTTGTGCCCTGTGAGAGTATTTCCACCCCAATAGGCAGAACAAACTCTTCTCCTTTAAGCTTCAAGAATACTGTTTTTTTTTTTTTTTTTTTTTTTTTGAGACGGAGTCTGGCTCTGTCGCCCAGGCTGGAGTGCAGTGGCCGGATCTCAGCTCACTGCAAGCTCCGCCTCCTGGGTTTACGCCATTCTCCTGCCTCAGCCTCCCGAGTAGCTGGGACTACAGGCGCCGCCACCACGCCCGGCTAGTTTTTTGTATTTTTTTAGTAGAGACAGGGTTTCACCGTGTTAGCCAGGATGGTCTCGATCTCCTGACCTCGTGATCCGCCCGTCTCGGCCTCCCAAAGTGCTGGGATTACAGGCTTGAGCCACCGCGCCCGGCCAAGAATACTGTTTTATAATGATGTGTAATTCACATTTTAACTCACACTAACGTGCTTACTGTCCTAGGACATTATATTTTAAAGAACACCATTTCTAATTGTGAGTTAAATATATTTTTCTCTAATTAAAGAGCTTTTCCCACGTTAGTGAGCTGGGGAAAGGCTCACTGGGCAAGAATACAGTTTGTCCTGTCAGTACACCTGCTTCAGTCTTATTAGTGTGCCAAGTGAGGCGAGATCAAAAAGGATAGCAAAGTACGTGGGCCAGGCCTCTTTTCCTCCCCATCCCACTCCCATTCCTTTGCAGGAATGATAATGAGGCACTGTGATGCGGTGAAAAAAACCAGTAGACTAGAAGTAACTATTCTAGCCCCAGGCAGGCCTTAATAGTTTTTATCGCCTTTGGGCACCTCTTATCAGTCTATATACTTTTATCACCTGCAAAGTGACAGCAGGCAAGAATCTAAAACCAGTACCTATCGTGCCTTTTCCCTCTCCTGTTATGATCACATAAACTCAGAATTTTTAAAAAATTTACTTTGAGGCCAGGCGCGGTGGCTCACGCCTGTAATCCTAGTACTTTGGGAGGCCAAGGCAGGTGGATTGCCTGAGCTCAGGAGTTCGAGACCAGCCTGGGCAACATGGTGAAACCTCGTCTCTACTAAAATACAAAAAATTAGCCGGGTGTGGTGGCGTGTGCCTGTAGTCGCAGCTACTCGGGAGGCTGAGGCAGGAGGATTGCTTGAACCTGGGAGGTGGAGCTTTCAGTGAGCCTAGATCATGCCATTACACTCCAGCCTGGGAGAGACTCCATCTCAAAAAAAAAAAAAATTTACTTTGAAATAACTATAGACTTATAGGAAGTTGCAAAAATAGTACAAAGTGCCCCATGTGCCCTTCCCCGAGTTTTCCCCAGTGGTGAGATCTTATGAAGACATAGTATATCAAAACCAGGAAACTGATATTGGTAAATTACTGTTAACTATACTATAGACATTCAGTCTTCACCATTTCACCTTTCTTAACCTTCTCATCATACAAGTTGGGAAATATTCCCTTCTCTTCAGTTTTCTGGAATAGTTTCTGTAGAATTGGTGCTAAAACTCATAGAATTTTAAAACTGAAAGACAACCTCGAAATCAACCAGTACTGACTGGAACATTGATTTGACTATAAAGACACCAGAGACCCCATTTTTTCTCTCCAGGTAGCCAAAATCAACGGTAGATTTCTATACCTTGGAGGATTAAAAAAGGAATAAAATGACTATTCTTAACACAGTGTACAAAGAAGACAGTCTGTTCAGAAATAGCTGAAAAGCCATTTCCTAACAAATTTGACATTTTCTGTCTTCACTGCACTATAAAAACAAGAAATGACAAATGAATTCAAATGTTGAGGAAAGAATGAACCAGAAACAGGGTCTTCTGGTTTTCCCCAGAAGCCTATCCTGAGGCAAGCTTTCCAGTGCAAGTATAATAATTATTTAGAAGGTGCAAAACCAAAACAAACCAAAAAGAAACCACCACAGTAGAATGGGGAAGTTACTGGGGAAGTAAGAAAGGCAAGGCAGCCAATAAATGATGTATTACTAAGTCAGTTACCACCGTGGGTTCCTGGAACTTACTGGTCCTGGGGACATTCTGAGAACCAGTAGAAAACACACACATACACCTCGGTTATTCCACCCAGGGCAGAAAGAGCTGAGATTTTTTTTTTTTTTTTTTTTTTTTTTTTTGAGACGGAGTCTCGCTCTGTCGCCCAGGCTGGAGTGCAGCGGCCGGATCTCAGCTCACAGCAAGCTCCGCCTCCCGGGTTCACGCCATTCTCCTGCCTCAGCCTCCCGAGTAGCTGGGACTACAGGCGCCCGCCACCTCGCCTGGCTAGTTTTTTGTATTTTTTTAGTAGAGACGGGGTTTCACCGGGTTAGCCAGGATGGTCTCCATCTCCTGACCTCGTGATCCGCCCGTCTCGGCCTCCCAAAGTGCTGGGATTACAGGCTTGAGCCACCGCGCCCGGCCAGAGCTGAGATATTTATACACCAACTTCTCTCAGGCATTGAGTGAGAGCAACCAGAGGGGCATTCATTCCCTGGCACTTCTGGCCTGCTTGCATAAGCACCAGTAGCAGTGGGTTCCAGCAACGGAGAATGCCCTAAACAAAGAAGTCCTTGAGCTGGTAAGTTTGAAGTCAAGCTGTGTGCTCAGAAGTGGTAAAGGTGAGAGGATAAAGGCAGCCCACCTACACCTGCGTGTGTCACAGCAGGGTAGGAGACTTACCTTGTTAACACGTGAGAGAAATTATCTTCCGAAGAAGGATTTGTATGATTTTAGGAGGAAAATGTGAATGTTGTGATTTATTTCAAGATTACTTAAATTATAGAATATTTCTGGGGGTTTATTTGTCAAAAGTAATATTCCTTTGAGGTTGTGCCTTCACAAATAATCTGTGAAGACAAAAAGAGACTGGCAAGGTACAGTCTTTGCATAGAGTATTTCTATTCACTTTAAATTAATGCAAACTTAAATATCATCATCTTGTTCTCTTTACTTTAGCATGTTAAAAGAATTACATTAATTTATTTGTGCTAAATGAGAAGGGACCCTGAATGAGAAAAAAAGGTAATGGATTGCATGCTGAGAATAACCTATGGATTAATATTTAAAGTTTCTTAAGAGATGATGTAATAATAAAATCCCTGGGACAGTGAGTATAATGGCATTAGTCATAGATTTCTGGAAAGGCTAATCCAACGTCTTTTAACACTGGAGGTTTTTTTATTCATAGAAATCTGTAATAATTATTGATCCAAAATATGCTTAGGTTGTATCTGATTCTTTCTTAATAGTCTATGATGGAATTGTATAATTTTTGGTATTTATTTTTTTCACTCTGGTCCATAGCCACCAAATCTTGATATTTTTCACTTTCAGAAGTTTCTCATAGCTCTGCAAATGTTGGAGAATTTTGAAGAATATAATTTGACAGGTTAATTTGAATGCTAAAGATTGTCATAATTTAATATTACCAGGGAGAAATGAATATTCACTTTTCCAAAAATACAGAAGGAAATGACTTACTCTTGGAGAACTTTAAAAAATAATATGCATGAATATTTTAAACTTAATGTGATTTCTATGAATCATAGCCAATATAATACTGTAAATTTATAGATTAGGGTTGAAAATTTTTGGACTTTGGACAATCTTCACTCTTTCACATCTTCCTGGCCCAGAAATCTGAGCAACTCACCTTACTTACAAAGATTTAATAGGAGAGGTGAAGTAAGTTTTCATGTTTCTAAAACTTCATTAATTGTATAAACAGTATACACATTCACCAGTACATTATGAAAATAAGCTACAAAACAATTTTAACTTAAGCCACACTTAAAATAATTTAGCCAAATACTGTTAATGAAAAGGAAGGCTTGCTGTTTGCTTTCAAGCAAATCAACATTTCTTCAAGTTGTCAATATTATTCTACAAATAATTAGCATTGGTTAGGGAGACTGTGTTATTGGTTCACTATAGGAAAAAGTGATAGAGAGCATCAGGTTATAGAATCTTATTATTCTGTGTCCTTTTCATTTTATTTATTTATTTATTTATTTATTTTGAGAGAGAGTCTCACTCTTGTCACCCAGGCTGGAGTGCAGTGGCACAATCCTGGCTCACTGCAACCTCTGCTTCCTGGGTTCAACCAATTTTCCTGCCTCAGCCTCCCAAGTAGCTGGGATTAGAGGCACCCGCCACCACGCCTAGCTAATTTTTTTATTTTTTTTTTTGGTATTTTTAGTAGAGACGGGGTTTTACCATGTTGGCCAGGCTGGTCTCGAACCCGTGACCTCAGGTGATCTGTCCGCCTCGGCCCCCCAAAGTGTTGGCATTACAGGCGTGAGACACTGCACCCAGCCTTCTGTGTCCTTTTTAAACTTAAGGTTCTGATAATTTCTAATTATAGGTTCTAATAATAGAAATATGTAGTAAATTTATTCCTCTTCTTTTTAAAAATCCTTGATTGCTGAATTCCTGCAAATTGTTCCTACAAAAGTTGTAATCATTGTCAGTGGTGCTTGGTCAATGTACCATTGTTAAAACCAGCCTTGAAAAATAGACAACTGTTTCTATACAAGTGGTCATGCAGTTAATAATTTCTTCAGAAAGGCACTGCTACACTATTTCTATGCTATTCTGAGGAGTCCCTTTGTCAGTTAATATGTATTTCACCCATAAGGCCTCACGTTCTTGGAGCTATCTCCTGAGCTGATGACCAACCTAAGGGCACAGAGTAAACCACAACAATTTGTCCCCCGAGAAGATCCTGCCAAGTTGCCTAAAATGATAAACATCCTTAATAA
Source organism: Chlorocebus sabaeus (assembly GCF_047675955.1). Taxonomy (NCBI): domain Eukaryota; kingdom Metazoa; phylum Chordata; class Mammalia; order Primates; family Cercopithecidae; genus Chlorocebus; species Chlorocebus sabaeus. The sequence continues at coordinate 128,896,611 of NC_132933.1, forward strand.
TTACTTCATATTTTTATCGTATTCAGGCATGTAGTAGATATTCAACATATATTTGCTGAATTCGTATTTTTGTTGTTGTCACTGTTTTTAATAATAAAGAATTAGTCTCTTAAGGCCAGGAATGGTGGGTCACCCAATACCTTGGGAAGCTGAGGTGGCCCGATCGCTTGAGCTCAGGAGTTCAAGACCAGCCTGGGCAACATGGTGAAACCCTGCCTCTACAAAAAACACAAACATTAGCTGGGCGTGGTGGCACAGCCTGTAGTCCCAGCTACTTGGAGGGCTGAGGTGGGAGGATTGCTTGAGCCTGGGAGGTGGAGGTTGCAGTGAGCCGAGATCATGCCATTGCACTCCAGCCTGAGCCACAGAGTGAAAACTTGTCTCAAAAAAAAAAAAAAAAGAAGAAGAAAAAGAATGATTCTCTAGATCCAATTTACAGGAAATACAGAGGACAGACTTACGCGTTAGCTACACCAAGGAATTCAATCAGCAAAGTCTAGATCATGGGAAATGTTACAGAATGAATGATCCAGTTTCATTAACAAATTGTAAAGGGGGAGAACAAAAGAGGCAGATAGGGAACCTACAGATTAAAAAGAAATAAAAACCATATAAAAAAAAAGAGGCAAAATTAAACTACAGTGTGTATGGGTGCGTGCTTAGGTGAGGAAACTATAAAAGAATGAGGTGATTACCATAAAAGCCAGGAGAATGGTTACTCTTAAGAGACAGGGTGCAGGGCCGGGTAGAAGGTTTCTAGGGTGGTCAGGTATGATTCTTTCTTCTGACATGGATGGTAGTTACAAAGGTGTCTTGCCTTACAATAATGCATTCAACTGTAAAATCATTTTATATGATTTTCTACAGATGTGTTATACTTTTAAAAGTTTAAGAAATACACAACAATAAATATACACATATGCAGAGAATCATTAGAATGATTCTCCTTAAATAATAATTAAAATAATTAGAAGTGATGCTTTTTGAGTAGTTTTACCTGTAATTTTAATATAGCTTACCTAAGTAAACTATACAATTGCAAGTTTATACAATTCAATTTTATTTTCTTTTTGAGACAGTGTCTGGCTCTGTCGCTCAAGCTGGAGTGCAGTGGTATGATCTCAGCTTACTGCAGCCTCTGCCTCCCAGACTCAAGCGATCCTCCCACTTCAGCCTCCCAAGTAGCTGGGACTACAGGAGTATGCCACAATGCTCAGCTAATTAAAAAAATTTTTTTTCTAGAGATGGGGTTTTGCCATGTTGCCCAGGCTGGTCTCAAACTCCTGTGCTCAAGTGATCCACCTGTCTCAGCCTCCCAAAGCACTGGGATTACAGGCATGAGCCACTGTGCCTGACTACAATTTAATTTTTAATAATGGCTATACTTAACAACCAGCTCACAAAATTCCTGAAAATTTAACAATGAATGTTAAACATTTAACAACAGCAAGCTAAGTGTGAGCCACTTTAGCACACTCTTGTATTCATCCTAACAATTCCCCGACTTTCTTGTGCTTTTTAAATTTAGTTTTTAAAAGCAAATGCATACTTGCAGTTTTAAAAATCAAATAGTTCTCCATTTTCTGATCCTCAGAGACAGCAGTTTCAAGTATTTTATCTGATTCTTTTGGTATTGACCTCCACCTCTCAAAATTAGATACCTCTTGATTTTTCAGTTTTGGACATGGCTATAGACTGAATGATTGTGTTCCCACCTCCACTCTAATTCATATGTTGAAATTCTAACCTCCAGTGTGATGGTAGAGATGGGGCCTTTGGGAAGTGATTTAGGTCACTAGGGTAGAGCTCTCATGAATGGGATTAGTGCCCTCATAATCTAATGAGGTAAGAGAGCTTACTTGCCCGTTTCTGTCATGGGAAAAGACAGCCACCTACAAGCCAGGAAGCAAGGCCTCACCAGACTCTGAATCTGCCAGTGCCTTGATTTTGGACTTCTCAGCCTCCAGAACTGTGAGAAATTTCTACTGTTTATAAACCGCCCTGTTTATGGTACTCTGTTATAGTAGCCTGAACAGACTAAGACAGACATCATTTATTGACTTTCCATTATGGGACGTAAGGATTAAATTCTCTCTCATTCCCTATCCAGCTACACACATACACATTTCCTATCCCTCCAGGTTTCACATATGGTTATATTCTAATTTTAGTTAGATCAGTAAAGGAAAATGTTATTTACTGCTCAAATGTGTAATATACTATGATTATTCTTCCTTTCCAACTTTTTGGTTTTTTCCTGAAGCTAATAACTGTTCTGGGTTTCCTTTTTTCTCATTTTTTCCCTTTTGTTTGGTTTCCTAAATCCATATCCTCAGACTTTCTCTCACTTGCATAAATCTTTCATATTCAAACATATTAAGTTTATGAGTTCATCTACCTAAAAAGTCTCTTCTGGAACCATCTGGTCTGCTCCAATCTGGATTTGTTTCTCTAAGTCTGCTCAATGTCTGCTATTTGGAGACTTTCTCATCAGGGATTCCCTTTACCTCTCTTACGCTGCATCCCCTGTTTCTTGGATCCCATATTCACCTTCTTTCCTTGTTTATACTTTTGTATTGGTGAAACAACATCCTCTAAAGTTTCTTGAGAAATGCATATGGGAGGTAAAAATTCCTGTACTCTTGCATGTCTGAAAATGTCCTTATTCTGCCCTCAAACTCATTTAGAGTTTGCCTGATTTTAGAATTCTAGGTAGGAAATTATTTTCCTCAGAATTATAAAGACATTGATTGCTTCAGTGTTGCTGTTGAGAAGTCTGATCTTGATTCTATATGTAAAATCAGTTTCTCCTCTCTGGAAATTTATGGGACCATTTCTTTGTCTTTGTCCCCAGTATTTTAAAATTTTACAATGAAACCTTGTGGTTCTGATTTACTACTGGAAAAGTTTGTTAACTTTATTTTATATATTTTTTTGAGATAGGGTCTTGCTCTTTTGCCCAGGCTGGAGTGAAGTGGGGCAATCTCAGCTCACTACAACCTCCGCCTCCTGAGCTGAAGCAATCCTCTCACCTCAGCTTTCTGAGTTGCTGGGACCACAGGTGTGTGCCACCACATCTGGCTAATTTTCATAATTAAAAATTAAATACAAAATTAAATTAAACATGGTTTTGCCATATTGTCCAGGCTGGTCTCGAACCCAGGCTCAAGTGATCCACCTGCTTCGGCCTCCCAAAGTGCTGGGATGACGAGTGTGAGCCACTGTGCCTGGCCTTGACTTCCTTAACTTTAAATTCAAACCTTTGAGGCTTTAAAATCCAAAACGATTAGAATTTTCATACACACACATACATATAGCCATGCTGTTCTTTTTTCTTTTCTTTTCTTTTTTGAGGCAGAGTTTCATTGGTTGCCCAGGCTGGAATGCAATGGCGTGATTTCGGCTCACCGCAACCACTGCCTCCCAGGTTCAAGCGATTCTCTTGCCTCAGCCTCCCGAGTAGCTGGGATTACAGGCATGCACCACCACGCCCAGCTAATTTTGTATTTTTAGTAGAGACGGGGTTTCTCCATGTTCGTCAGGCTGGTCTCGAACTCTCAACCTCAGGTGATCCACCCACCTTGGCCTCCCAAAGTGCTGGGATTACAAGTGTGAGCCACTGCGCCCAGCCAACCATGCTGTTCTTATTTCATGAAGGCAGTATCTTTTCTTGTATCTTATTAGTGGTCTGTTTTTTTGTTTGTTTGTTTGTTTTTTGAGGTTTCTATATTTGGATCATTTATTTCCTTCAAGTTTTCTCCTCTGTTTGCTTCTCTGTCTTTCATGCCACAAGCTTTCCTCAGATGTACAGTGATGGCTGATTGTGCTTATTTGTTTCTTCCTCTTTCCCTTTCCCTTCCCCTTCCCCTTCCCCTTCCCCTTCCTCTTCCTCCTCCTCCTCCTCCTCTTCCTCTTCTTCCTCCTCTTCCCCTTCCTCCTCCTCCTCCTCCTCCTTCTTCTTCTTCTTCTTCTTTCTTCTTTCTTCTTCTTTCTTCTTCTTCGTCTGGCTCTGTCGCCCAGGCTGGAGTGCAGTGGCCGGATCTCAGCTCACTGCAAGCTCCGCCTCCCGGGTTCACGCCATTCTCCTGCCTCAGCCTCCCGAGTAGCTGGGACTACAGGCGCCCGCCACCTCGCCCGGCTAGTTTTTTGTATTTTTTAGTAGAGACGGGGTTTCACTGTGTTAGCCAGGATGGTCTCGATCTCCTGACCTAGTGATCCGCCCGTCTCAGCCTCCCAAAGTGCTGGGATTACAGGCTTGAGCCACCACACCCGGCCTGTTTCTTATTATTTTATTTGTTTTTTTGAGACGGAGTCTCACTCTGTCTCCCAGGCTGAATGCAGTGGCATGATCTCAGCTCACTGCAACCTCTATCTTCTGGGTTCAAGTGATTCTCGTGCCTCAGCCTCCCGAGTAGCTGGGACTACAGGCGCATGCCACCACACCCAGCTAATTTTTTGAATTTTTGGTAGAGACAGGGTTTTGCCATGTTGGCCAGGCTGGTCTTGAACTCCTGACCTCAGGTGATCCACCCACCTCAGCCTCCCAAAGCGCTGGGATTACTGGTGTGAGCCACTGCGCCCAGCCATCTGTGCTTATTTATAAGTGGGGAGCCAAAAAAACAAGATTGGAGGCTCTGTGTAGTTGGCTACACAGAAGCTATAAGCTTCCCTGCCTAGTTGGGCCATGAGTTGTAAGACTCCCTTCATACCAGTATTTTGAAGTCTTTTCCCTTGTTGGCCAGACTCTCCAGAGAAGTCTCTTCTAAATTTCATGGAGGGTGTAACCCTAACGGCCAGCATTTTGAGTGCTTGGTGGGAGAAGAAGGCAGGAGTCTCAACATTCAATATGTCAACTTTTGCTTAACCGCTGTCCTCAGGACAGTACCTTGGCTCCTAGCTGTCCCTTATGTTTTCCAGTTCAGAGAACTTTTGCTTTGCTCTCTCTAGACAAAAAAGTGTCCAGTTTTGTGCCCAAGTGAAGGAGAAGCAGTTGCCTGACTGCAAGGTGGTTATATTAGTCTCCTAGGTATTTGCAGTAACAAAATGCTCCAAAGTGGATGACTTAACACAACAGAAATTTATTGTCTCACAGTTCTGGAGGCTAGAAGTCCACGATCAAGGTGTCTGCAGGGCCATGTTCCCCCTGAAACCTGCAGAGGAGACTCTTTCCCTGCCTCTGTGTAGTTTGTGGTGGTTTGCTGGCAATCTTTGACATCCCTTGGCTTGAAAGTGCATAACTCCAGTCTCTTTATCATTACGTGGTGTTCTCCCCATGGGTCTTTGTTTTTACATGGCTGTCTTCTTATAAGGACAACAGTCATATTGGATTAGGGGCCCAACGTACTCTGTATGACCTCATCTTAATGAATTACATCTGCAACAACCCTATCTCCAAATAAGGTCGCATTCTAAAGTACTGGGGGTTAGGACTTCAACATATTTTTTCAGAGGAGGGTTGGAGGGATGAGAGGTGGCGGGGTAGTCACAATTCAACCCCTAACAGTGGGGAAGGGATTTGGTGCTGTAACTGCTTGTTAAAAAGATTTTCAACCAACTCCTTCTACTTCACCCCTCACTTCCAAAGGTTACCTGCTGTTGCCAATTCCTGAGTCTTCTAGGGGGTTCCCTCAGTGTAAACTGATTTGCTTCTTAGTTGTTTTTCAACACCAGTTTAAAACTCAGTTTTCTCAGATCTGCTATTCAACCAGCACTCATTTAAAAGCTTTCTGGCTGACAAGATGTTGCTACTGTTTTCTCTGATTTCTCTTCTTCATCAAGGTTTAGGCTCTAAAAAAATCTCCTTACTGTTACTGAAGTGGGGTTTGAAGAGGGAAAGAGACTTCGATGCTCAAGCCAGCATTTTTAGCCAGAAGTTCTCCTACATGTATCTTCCTTCTCTCCCTCTCAAATGGCACCTTTTCTCTTAATTCTCTCACATTTCAAACCACAACAAAACATTTAAGGAAAAAATGTTCTCTAATCTCTATATATGTAAATAATGGAGGGGTTGAGGGAGAGATGACGATAGGGAGAGAGAGAACCAAATTTGGCAGATTCAAAGCCCATACTCTATCATAGCACTCTGCCTCCATGAAGTATAAACAAACATCAATATCACACCACTCAAAGAGCAAACGGCTAAAAAGCAATATGACAATGCATATAAACAGCTATAAAAATGTTTAAAATCTCTGATGTAAGTAGTACCACTCTCAAGATTTTAGCCTAAGCCTATAATTAAACATAATGAAGTGACAACATGGACTCTGGCTTAGGAGAAATCAGTAGACCAAATATCCTGAAAAAAACCAACCCATTGTAAAAACCATAGAAATTCTAGATAAAATGCAAAAACATCTTTTAAAAGGCATAATTGAGCTTGTAAGAAGGAAAAGTCCTCAGGAGTGAAAAATAAAGAGAAAGCTACACACTAGCAAGGTAAATGACTGAAACCCTGGGCACTTGTGTCAACACCAGGGACCTAAAGTTTCGGGTTTTTTTTTTTTTTTTTTTAATTTAGATGCAGTTTCTCTCCTATTGCCCAGGCTGGAGTGCAATAGCACAATCTCGGCTCACTGCAAATTCTGCCTCCTGGGTTCAAGCGATTCTCCTGCCTCAGCCTCCTGAGTAGCTGGGATTACAGGCCCCCACCACCACACCTGGCTAATTTTTGTATTTTAGTAGAGATGGGGTTTCACCATGTTGGTCAGGCTGGTCTTGAACTCCTTACCTCAGGTGATCCACCCGCCTCGGTCTCCCAAAGTGCTGGGATTACAGGCATGAGCCACCACTGTGCCCGGCCGAGTTTTGATTTTAATGATCTCAGGTGTGTAGAAGACAAGCTCTTGTGCTCAGGGAAAGTAGGGGGTTGAAAATGAGACCTCTACATAAAGTCAGACTCTCAAAGGACAGTAAGGTAAAAAGAAATGTAAATAGAGAAAGAACATGGAAGAGATAGTCTTCTTCAGTATAACTGAGAAACACAAAATATGAAGAGAACATCTTCAAAGTTGTCAGAGAAAAAAAAGAGATCATTTAAAAGGAATAACAATTAGACTGGAGGCAGCAGCCAGAAGACAGTGGAACAAGACTTCGCATTGCAGAGAGAAAACCATAGCCAATGTAGAATTTGACACCTACCTAAATTACATATTTAAGAATAGGGGCAAAATGAGGACATTTTCAGAAAACCAAAAACTGAAAGAGTAATTATTACCAAAAGATGCTCCTTAAAGGAGCTTTTAAGAATACACATCAGGATAAAGAAAAATGATCTCAGAAGGAAAGTCTGAGATTAACAATAATAATATCTAAGCTGGAAGTTAAAAACAAGATAGTGCTAAAATATTAGATATAGCAATAACCTGTAAGACAAAAGGATGGTGATTAGCATTCTTAGTTTGGGAGGAGAGTGGAGCTATTGATTAACTTTAGATTGTAAGTACACGTGCCAAAATTTACACATAATCACTAAGAATAAAAACAGAGTCGGCCAGGCGCGGTGGCTCATGCCTGTAATCACACCACTTTGGGAGGCTGAGGCAGGAGGATTGCTTGAGGCCAGGAGTTTGAGACCAGCCTAGCCAACATGGTGAAACCCTGCCTCTACTAAAAATATTTTTTTAAATTAGCTGTGCATGGTGGCGCATGCATGTGATCCCAGCTACTTGGGAGGCTAGGAAGGAGAATCGCTCAACCCCAGGAGGCGGAGGTTGCAGTGAGCTGAGATCGAGTCACCGCACTCCAGCCTGAGTGACAAAGCAAGACACCGTCTCAAAAACAACAACAACAAACCCAGAGTGTATAACTTCCAAAATAGTAGGGGGAAAAATGTAGAATTGAAATCTGAAAGAAAACAGGAACGGCAGGGGAAAGAAAAAGAAAATGCAGGAGAGATAGCACAAAATAAAATGGTAAAAATAATTCCAAATATGTTAGCAATTAGCCGGGCGCGGTGGCTCAAGCCTGTAATCCCAGCACTTTGGGAGGCCGAGGCGGGTGGATCACGAGGTCAGGAGATCGAGACCATCCTGGCTAACACCGTGAAACCCCGTCTCTACTAAAAATACAAAAAACTAGCCGGGCGTGGTGGCGGGCGCCTGTAGTCCCAGCTACTCGGAGGCTGAGGCAGGAGAATGGCGTAAAACCCGGGAGGCGGAGCTTGCAGTGAGCCGAGATCGCGCCACTGCACTCCAGCCTGGGTGACACAGCGAGACTCTGTCTCAAAAAAAAAAAAAAAAAAAAAACAAATATGTTAGCAATTAATTAAAATTGCAATAAAGTATAAATGAATTAAACTCACCAGTTAAAGATGTCCTGGGATTGAATTAAAACAAAAACAATCTAGATATTTGCAGTATCCTAGAGAAAACCTAAAACACAAAGACAGTGTATTTGACATTATATCAGAATGACTGATGTTATCTGTTGTAGCAAACAACTCCTAAGATTATTGGGACTTAACACAACGAAGTTTATTTCTTGCTCACATTACAGTTCATCAAGTCAGGCTGCTGCTCTGGCTGTCTCTTCTTCAATCAGTCATAGGATTGAAGGAGAATAGGAATCTGGAATCCTTCAATCCTGCTTCTACCACCATGGAGTTCTTTGCCTCCAGCCACAGGAACGAGAGGAAGGGGAGAGGGAGAATAGAAGACCACATTTATTTTAGGGGCCAAGGCTAGAAGTGGTATACATCACTTCTGCTCACATTCCTCTAGCCAGAAGTCAGCTCACAGGGTCCCAACATAGCTGCAAAAAATGTTGGGAAATGTGTTCTCAGGAAGAGAAAATGAAGTCAGTGAGCATCTAGCCAGTTTCTGACACATGAAAAGGTTGAAAATTTAAAAAGATGGAAAGGGATATGCCAGGCAGACACTAACCAGAAGAACGCTAGAGTAGCTCTGTTCACATGAGACAAAATAGTCTTCCAGCCGGGCGCGGTGGTTCACGCCTGTAATCCCAGCACTCTGGGAGGCTGATGCATGTGGATCACCTGGGGTCAGGAGTTCAAGACTAGCCTGGCCAAAATGGTGAAACCCTGCCTCTACTAAAAATATTTTTTAAAATTAGCTGGGCATGGTGGTGCATGCCTGTGATCCCAGCTACTCGGGAGGCTAGCAAGGAGAATCACTCGAACCCAGGAGGTAGAGGTTGTGGTGAGCTATGATTGAACCACTGTACTCCAGCCTGGGCGACAGGGCAAGACTCCGTCTCAAAACAAAAAAACAAAAACAAACAAAAAAAAACAACAAACAAACAAACAAAAAAGTCTTCCAAGCAAAATGCATTATTAGGAATAAAGGGACCAGGAGTGGTGGCTCATGCCTATAATTCCAGTACTTTGGGAAGCTGAGGGAAGCTGAGGCGGGAGGATCACTTGAGCCACTGTGTCCGGCCGAATGCACATTTTTTCTTAAGAGTACAGGAAACATTTATGAAAATGGACAATGTACTTGGCTGTAAAGCAAGTCTCAACAAGCTTCCCAGAATCAGTATCATACAAATCATACTCTCCGATTATAGTGCAATTATGCTAAAAATAAATAACAAAAAAAAAACAAAAGAAGACTGTGTATGAAAATGTTCATTCTAATGTTAATTACCTGTAGTAGTAAAAAAAATAGAAACAACTGAAATATCCAATGATATGAGTATGGCTAGATAAATTATGCTTTATCAATTCAATGGGCTATTGTATACCCATTAAATTATTTTTAAGTGGATTATGTTTAAGATATAAGTGAAAAGTAACCGGGCATGGTGACTCACACCTGCAATCCCAGCACTTTGGGAAGCCAAGGCGGGCGATCACCTGAGGTCAGGAGTTCAAGACCAGCCTGACCAACATGGAGAAACCCTGTCTCTACTAAAAATACAAAATTAGCCAGGCGGGTGGTGCATGCCTGTAATCCCAGCTGCTTAGGAGGCTGAGGCAGGAGAATTGCTTGAACCTGGTAGGCAGAGGTTGCAGTGAGCCAAGATCATGCCGTTGCACTCCAGCCTGGGCAACAAGAGCATAGCTCCATCTCAAAAAAAAAAAAAAAAAAAGGTATAAGTGAAAAGTTTAAATCTATATGTTAGCTATTATTACACCTATGTGAAAAATATGTGTGCATCTAGACAGATTAGAAAGGTATAAGCAAATTAAAACAGTTGTTATATTATGGTGGTGGGATTATGTGTAATTCTACTTTCAAAAGGATTTTCTGTGATGTGGTTATATTGTTTAATGTGAGTTAAAAGAATTGATAGAAGGCATGATCTCTGGGAGCAGAAGCTAGTTATGGCTTAATATCCACTACCATTTCTTTTATGACAACAGAATTTTAGTTGGGTACATACATGCCCCAAACAAAAATACATTTCCCAGCCTCTCCTGGAGCTAGATGTTGCGATGAGACAAAGTTATAGCTAACGAAATATGAGAAATGGGAATCCTGAAACATAAAGAGTATGTCCTTCCTTTGTCTTTTCCCTCCATCTTGCTACCTAAAATCTTCATTTGTTATTACACACACTATAGATGGAATCTGATATGCATTTGATCAGATGAGAGACTACATCCCAAATTAATGAATGAAAACATGTGTGACTCATGAGGACAAATAGCTGTTTTTCTATTCAACCAGTGTCCAGTACAAGCTCTGAAAACAAGGGGATTATCACTTCATTTGTGAACATCAAATGACAATGCATTAATATCAAAGAGAGAATATTTATGTTAAATATATTCCAGTGAGAATCATACACATTTACTCCAATATTCTTTATCATGTAAGAGAATATTTTAGCAGAGAATGAGATCCTTTTTATAGGCTGCTGTGCCTGAATTAGATCAGCAATCAACCTACACGTTTTAAATGTTAAGTAAAATTAAAAATTGAATCTTTGAAGTTCAATAAATTATTGCACTTTAATTATCATAGCCTCTGTGTAAAGTTTGATATAATCCAACAGCCTGGATCACAAAAGAAATCAATAATTTATACTATATTAGGAATGACAATTTATCAATTAAAAATGAAATTGATAAATATTACTCCAAACAGACTTGATAATTGAAAAATATCCAAAGTAGATTAAAGCAGATGCAGCATTCTGTCTCGGTGCTTCAATGCTCAATAATGATTAGTTATGCCATGTCATGCCTCCCGTAGCAATAAATCCATTATTACTTTTATTATAATTCAGAATAGGTCATTCACAAGCTGTTCTGTAAAAATGAATTTCAACTTAAAAAAATATACTAGAAGCTGACTCAAAAGGAGCCTTTCATTCTATGAATTCTAATATTTATGCTAAGCATGGCCTGTTCAGATATTTGTTTAAATGAAGGAAAATCAAAATCGAATAAAAGTCCCACGGACTAATCTCTTGAACAAAACTGTATACTGCTAGTTCAAGGGCATCTAATAGAAATAATTTGTTTAGATTAAAATTCTGTCAGTAAAAGAATTTGTTCCTGGCCGGGCGCGATGGCTCAAACCTGTAATCCCAGCACTTTGGGAGGCCGAGACGGGCGGATCACGAGGTCAGGAGATTGAGACCACCCTGGCTAACCCGGTGAAACCCTGTCTCCACTAAAAAATACAAAAAAAAACTAGCCAGGCGAGGTGGCGGGCGCCTGTAGTCCCAGCTACTCGGGAGGCTGAGGCAGGAGAATGGCGTGAACCCGGGAGGCAGAGCTTGCAGTGAGCCGAGATTGCGCCACTGCACTCCAGCCTGGGCGACAGAGCGAGACTCTGTCTCAAAAACAAAACAAAACAAAACAAAAAACAAAAAGAATTTGTTCCTATGGCAATTCAAAAAGGCTTAAAATATGTCACACATTTAGTTAAGAGAGCATACTCAGGACTTATTCTATGTTATTTTCCTTTATTACTCATACTCATCATTTACAGACAGACAAGCAGATTGTTAAACAACTTTGGTTTTCTGTCAATTAACTGTGCATTATCATGACGGAGAATCACCAATTGCCAAGTTTTGATACCAGGAAAATGAGTCCTCTTTTTTCTTTTTCCAGCTGATGCTCTGACATAGATTCCTTAGTTTTCACAATGTCAAAAGATGGAGTGGAGATGACAGTTATCCTTTGTACCTGATGGGTCCGTTTTTGGTTCCTAGGCAGAATTATCAATAAAAGTAGGAAGTGTTATATATTTGGTTTTTACTACTTTATATTTTAATATTTGACTATATTTATCCTCATCTCAAAATATTTACAGCGATTTTTAAAATTACAAAGTAATACATGAATACATGTCTGTTGTAAATTCCTATGATGTAAAAGTATACTGAGGCAGACTTTATATAGCATAGTTCTTAATAAATTTAGATAGAAATGACTTCCATTTTGAGAAAACCACTATCAGAGATGTGCTGAATCAACAGTGTGAACATACAGAGAAAATAATTTTTTTTGCCAACTCATGCTGATATGGAGTCAAAACAGCTGGTTTTTATCAGAATTGCTACCAACATTAAGAATTTTTAAAAAATATTACCAAGATGAAATTCGCTTTATACTATCCATGATAAATGTGTCAAATGTGTTTCAGCCTTGAACTTTAGATTAGGAAAATTTCATTTACGTAAGTACTGCTACTTTACAGACAGTTTGAATATTGTCCAAAACAATGAATTCAGTACAAGTTAAACTTACAGTCACCTCAGAAATATTTTTTTCTTTTGCCAAATACACCTTTCTCATTTTTTCAACTTTCATTTGAGCTTGCTTGGACCGGCGACCCAGAAATTTAACTTGATTTTGCTGTCTGTAGGGCCGATACAGAGGTTGGACAGTTAAGGATGGACCCCTAGAAAACGTTTGTATTAAAAACAGAAAAATCACACAGAATAAAATTTAAATGCAAAGCAAATTCCAAATTTTATTAAAGCTTTCTCTAGCAAATATATCACAAACCTCAGCAACATTGGAGCAGCATTTCATGTAAGCTTTTAGGTTAAAGCTATCATTTCTGCTTGAGTTTACATAGCATAGTTCTTTATCTGGCACTTATGAAGGTGTACAGATGATGATATTGACAGCAATGATGATAAAAATTATAAAACCTGTTATCAATTTAAAATTAGCTTTCCTAGAAAATACTGTGTAGTAGCCATTTGAATCTTATTTTTTTACACCATATACTAACACAAAAAAGTATTACATTTCGGCCAGGCGTGGTGGCCCATGCCTGTAATCCCAGCACTTTGGGAGGCCGAGGCAAGCAGATCACCTGACGTCAGGAGTTCGAGACCAGCCTGGCCAACATGGTGAAACCCTGTCTCTACTAAAAAAAAAAAAAAATACAAAAATTAGCTGGGTGTGGTGGCGGGTGCCTTTAATCCCAGCTACTTGGGAGGCCGAGGCGGGTGGATCACGAGGTCAGGAGATCGAGACCATCCTGGCTAACACGGTGAAACCCCGTCTCTACCGAAAATACAAAAAATTAGCCAGGCGTGGAGGCGGGCGCCTGTAGTCCCAGCTACTTGGGAGGCTGAGGCAGGAGAATGGCGTGAACCCGGGAGGCAGAGCTTGCAGTGAGCAGAGATCATGCCACTGCACTCCAGCCTGGGCGACAGAGCGAGACTCCGTCTCAAAAAAAAAAAAAAAGTATTACATTTCATAATGGTTGGATAGACAAGCTGTTTTTGTCAGTGCTGGGATCAGATGCTATGCCCCCTGTCCTTACTATTATAAGGCACATAGACTCAACTTTCAACTGCCAGCATCTGCATCACTCAGTCTGAAAACTTTCTTTGAAAAGAAAAGCCCGCCGGCGCGGTGGCTCACGTCTGTAATCCCAGCACTTTGGGAGGCCCAGGCGGGCGGATCATCTGAGGTCAGGAGTTAGAGACCAACCTGACCAGCATGGAGAAACCCTGTCTCTACTAAAAATACAAAATTAGCCAGGCGTGGTGGCGCATGCCTGTAATCCCAGCTACTCAGGAAGGCTGAGGCAGGAGAATCGCTTGAACCCAGGAGGCGCAGGTTGCGGTGAGCCAAGATCGTGCCACTGCACTCCAGCCTGGGCAACAAGAGCGAAACTCGGTCTTAAAAAAAAAAGAAAGAAAAGAAAAAAGCCCATGTGCAGGGAAGGTCAAAAGTGCCTGAGAATTAATATGTCCCTTCCTAAGCAACCCTTAACCAATGACTGATGGGTGTTGATGTATCAATACCGTAATTCCCTTGTCCCTTGTGGGATAATTCTAAGTTGCATGTTCTACATTGAATCTCACATTCCCAGGGGGGATTAAGCTCCAGTTACCCACAGTGGTAACTTGCTTGCTAACACACACTGTTTTGGCTGCCTTCCACTTTTCTACCCTCTCCCTTCAGTTGTTCCTGAGATCACCTCCCAAATCTCTGTCTCAGGGTTTGCTTCTGGGAGATGCTAAACTACAACTGCATTCAAAGATGGCTTTATGAAAGTATTTTTTCTATTCAATTGATTAATAATTCGGCTACTTATTTGGCTCTGAAATGACTTATTCTTGGATACTCAGTAGGATAAATCCAAATAGCAGGGAAATCGGAGTTATATATGGTGGCAGAGAAAATTACATCATTTATTTGACCTTGGTGGTAATAGGGTTAAATTCTATACTCAGTGCTCATATGGATGAGTTAGAGAAAATCTATTTCATGACAGACTGTGCCCTAAACCAGGCCATCTGTCTGGCAAAGGTATAGCCTTGATCATAAAATATATGGGTTAAATTATGTTATTGGGTCAGAATCACTCATCTCTACTCCTGAAAAAAAAAACCCAGCGTGTTTTCTTGACAGTGGGTCATCAGTGTCTTCTTCAGGCACAAAGGGAGTATTTTTCATTTTAATTATAAGAGTGTGAAAATAGATTACCAGTAGGTCCTCTTACATATTATTATCTCTTTCTTCTTTTAAGAAAGCAGCTAATTTGTAAATAAGATGGGCTAAGTGAGGCTTAGTAATGGAAAGAGAAAAGGAATATAATGGGAGCGGTTATATTCTGTCCATGTTGTTTCAGATCATAATACATCTATTTTGCTACAACATCCATTTCTACAATGTGAACTGGCTCACATGCTATTGGTAAAAAGGGGAATGACGTCACTCTAATTTATATGCAATTTATCTTAGGCAAGGGGAGCCAGAGTAGCAAGAATAGAATTATAACCTTCAGCAAAAAAGGAAAAAGCCCTTAGTTCTGTGCTGCATGGGCAAGGGTAGCCCTTTTGGCTGTATTCATGAAAACAAAAATGAGCACCCGCATCAAGTGCTGCCTTCCCAGAGAGGCACACCCTACCCCCAACTCACCCTCACTGCCCTTCACCCTACTCCTCCCCTACCCCCACTCCGGCCTTGGATGGCTCCTGGTTCTTGGCAGATCGCACTGCCTCTCATGTCCACTTAAAAGGCAACCATGCAGCCGGGCACTGTGGCTCACACTTGTAATCCCAGCACTGTGGGAGGCTGAGGCGGGCGGATCACAAGATCAGGAGTTCGAGACCAGCCTGGCCAATATGGTGAAAATCAGTCTCTACTAAAAATACAAAAATTAGCCGGGCATGCTGGCGGGCAGCTGTAATACCAGCTACTCGGGAGGCTGAGGCAGGAGAATTGCTTGAACCCGGGAGGCGGAGGTTGCAGTGAGCCGAGATTGCACCATTGCACTCTTGCCTGGGGAACAGAGTGAGACTCCATCTCAAAAAAAAAAAAAAAAAAAAAAGGCAACCACGCTGGCCCAGGGTCCCACTTCCATGTGCACTGTCTCCATGCCCACTAACTGCTCTAATGAAAGAGTTGCCAGCATCTCCACTCTATGGTTGTTCATTTTTTATATTTTCTGTGGCAGCCTCCAGCTACACTGGGTTGCCTGTCTGGTGGTACAAGTCATCTCCCCAAGTACAAATTGTCCTTTTTGTTGGTGCTGTGTTTACAAAGTTGCATATGTTTTGAGCAATCTGCCCCAACTCTATTTTTCCCATATATCCTATTATCTTTAGTGAGCTATCTGGCAGAATGTGAACATTTTCAGATATACCCCTAGTATTGTAACCCCAGTGAAGAATCTGTTTTACCTGTTTTCAGAAACAATTCGTAGCTGGTGCTTATGGATCTCTTGTGTTACTGGTCTCTGTAATAGAAACTTCATTTCATTTCGTAGACGGTTTGAGATTACTCCAGACTCTGAATAATGAACTATGTCATACATTAGCATTGTCCTGGGAATACTTTCAAGATTTAATTTGCGCCAGCTGTTATTTCTGCCGCCAGAAAATGCAGGGGCCTCATCAAAAAAACTGCGATACTGTGAGGAAAAAACAATTAAGAACGATTAGTTGGCCAGGTGTGGTGGCTCACACCTGTAATCCCACAACTTTGGGAGGCTGAGGTGGGTGGATCACCTGAAGTTAGGAGTTCCAGACCAGCCTGGCCAACATGGTGAAAACCCATCTCTACTAAAAATACAAAAGTTAGCCAGGCATGGTGGCGTGCGCCTGTAGTTCCAGCTACTTGGGAGGCTGAGGCAGCAGAATTGCTTGAACCCGGGAGGTAGAGGTTGTGGTGAGCCAAGATCACGCCACTGCACTCCAGCCTGGGTGACAGAGTGACTCCATCTCAATTTAAAAAAAAAGAAAGAAAGAAAAAGAAAAAGAGAAACAAGAATGAATAGTTGGCCAGGTGCGGTGGCTCACACCTGTAAGCCCAGGACTTTGGCAGGCTGAGGCCGTTGGGTCACTTGAGGTTGGGAGTTCGAGACCAGCCTGGCCAACATGGTGAAACCCGATAGCATCAAGAGATATACCTAATGTAAATGACGAGTCAATGAGTGCAGCACACCAACATGGCACATGTATACATACGTAACAAACCTGCATGTTGTGCACATGTACCCTAGAACTTAAAGTATAATAATAAAAAAATCCAAAAATTAGCCAGGCATGGTGGCGCATATCTGTAGTCCCAGCTACTTGGGAGACTGAGGCAGGAGGATCACCTGAGCCCAGGAGGCAGAGGTTGCAGTGAGCCGAGACTGCACCACTGCACTCCAGCTGGGGTGACAGAGTAAGACCCTGTCTCAAAAAAAAAAAAAAAAAAATTGGTTGTGGGCACTCTAAATGTTTTTAGACACATTTCTCATGGTTCCATTCAAATGTCACTTCATCCAAAAGGCGTTCTTTGATCCCATCTCTGAACTTTATTGGGATCTCTCTTCTATGACTCTTATTACTGACTACTCAATGTTTTAGTCATCTGTGTATGACTTAGCTCCCTTATTGGAAGGCAGGAGCTATGCTACACATTATCATGCACATAGTACCATACTCGCTAAATATTTATTTAATGCATCAAAATTTTTATGGCAAATGTAACTCAGATAAGTTAAACTCAGATGGGCCTAAAAATTAATGATAATAGCTATGTGTTCTGCATACCTGGTAGAGCTTGTTCATGACATGCTTGGGTTGAGAGGACTTTTTTTTTTTTGAGACAGGGTCTCATTCTGTCATCCAGGCTGGAGTGCAGTGACATGATCATGGCTAGCAGCCTCAACCTCCCGGGTTCCAGTGATCCTCCTGAGTAGCTGGGACTACAGGTACATGCCACCATGTCTGGCTTTTTTTTTTTACTGAGACGGAGTTTCGCTCCTGTTGCCCAGGCTAGAGAGCAGTGACTCGATCTCGGCTCACAGCAACCTCCGCCTCCCAGGTTCAAGTGATTCTCCTGCCTCAGCTTCCCGAGTAGCTGGGATTACAGGTGCATGCCACCACACACAGCTATTTTTTTGTATTTTTAGTAGAGACGGGGTTTCGCCACGTTGGCCAGGCTGGTCTCGAACTCCTGACCTCAGGTGATCCACCCACCTCAGCCTCTCAAAGTGCTGGGATTACAGGCATAAGCCACCATGCCCGGCCTCCTGTTGCTAGCTCTTCAGCTCAAAGATCACAATATAAATGACAGATGTTCATCATGATTAGTGACAAATCATGTCATAGCTTCCAAAGTCAATCAGTGACGGGTCACTGTGAATCTATTATTCATTTCACACACAAACAGCAAAGTATACAGTTGTGTTGCCTTTTTGTCTCCCAGTGATAAACCCATGTGACATTTTACAAAAATGGAAAATCAAAAGAGGGAATTGGCCATCAAAGAAACAAAAAGTGATACCACTTGAAGTGAAATTGGAATCAACCGTACATGGAGTTCTAGAAGAAATAGGTGACTGTGGGGATGCTGACACTGCCATCATTCAAGACGTTGCAGATCTACAGCTATAGGAACTAGGTGAGGATGAACTTATCAACATAAATGAGGAAAGTGGCTGTGATAAAAGGATGAAGCTTTCCCAGTGGAAGTGATGCTGGCCAAAAAAAAACTTCATACTGAAGGAACTCTGAGATATTTTGCAACATTTAAAGCGCAAAGAATAAAATGTTGGCAGCTGATCCAAATTTTAAAAGGAATATGACAATACACCAAGACATAGAAAAGATGCTTATAAGCGGTACTAGAAGAACAAGAAGGCAAGCACTATTTAAAGTACTCTTGGTAAGTTTTTTTTTTTTTCACAGCTTTATTGAGGTTCACATACCATACAATCCACCATTTAAAGTGTACAATTCAATGGTTTCCAGTATATTCACAGTTGGTAAGATATTTTATGAAGAAACAAAACACTTTGTCTGTGTTTCTAATGTTTTAAATTATAGTGTACTAAAAGTGTACTAAATGTGTTGGGTTTTTTCCTTCCATTTTCCTACGTATTTATAAGAGACAGCAAAAGAGTTTTTAATGTTTTGATAAAGAAGATTTTTTTTTTTTTAGAGATGGGGTCTCACTGTGTTGCCCAGGCTACCCTCAAACTCCTAGACCTAAGTGATCCTCTTGCCTTAGCCTCCCGAGTAGCTGGGACTACAGACAAACATTTTGAAAAGTCACAGGACAATCACAATTTTCCCCCCAGATATTAAGTTTGTTTTGCATGGTTTCAATTTGCTGGTCATTTTTATGGTCCTGCAATGACATGCAAAGTAAGACTGTATTTTTTTTTTTTTCCTCAGTGAAGTTGCAAAATGGGTAAATATCATAGCTCTGTCAATCATCTGCGCAGTCACTTAGCAGATCTGTCTGTGACCTCAGGCAAGTTTTTTTGAGGCTTGTTAAACTTCATTTTTCTCTTTTGTAAAAAAAGGTCACATAATTTACAAACTTGAAGATGAAAGAAGATAATATGCATGTAAAGAGATAAAGACAGTGCCACACCCGTATAAGGACTCAACAAACGTCAACAATGATCTTATCTCTCTCTTCCAATATGTCTATCTGGGGACTCCTCTCTCTGACACTAATCCTTGACATGTTCACAATCTGAAAGTATGTGGTCTTTGTCCTTAGCAAAGATAGTTGCCATCCCTGGCTCTATTTATTTCCTGGTTCACTTCCCTAAACTCATAGGCTAAGACTCTAAAAGAAAAACATAATTGGGAGTCTCTAAGGCATTGCATTAATTTCATGTTTCACACTGAAACAAATGAGTGAATAGTTAAGACTGTATACAGACATACCTCAGAGATACTGCGGGTCCAGTTGCAGACCACAGTAATAAAGTGAATATTGCAAATAGAGTCATGCTAATTTTTTGGTTTCCCAGTGTGTATAAAAGTTATGTCTACATTATACTGTAGTTTGTTAAGTGTGTAACAGCATTATTTCAAAAAAATGTACATACTTTAATTCAAAAATACTTTGTTGTGGCTGGGCACAATGGCTGATGCCTGTAATGCCAGAACTTACAGAGGAAGAGCTGACAGGATCACTTGTGTCCAGAAGTTTGAGACCAGCCTGGCAAACATAGCAAGGCCCCATCTCCACAACAAGAAAAAAAAATACTTTATTGCTAAAAAATGCTAATGATCATCTGAGCCTTCAGTGAGTCCTATTCTTTTTGCTGGTGGAGAGCCTTGCCTTGATGTGGATGGCTGCTGACTGATCAGGGTACTGGTTACTGAAGGTTGGGGTGGATGTGGCTTTTTTTTTTTTTTTTTTTTTTTTGAGACAGGGTCTCACTCTGTCGCCCAGGCTGGAGTGCAGTGGTGCAATCATGGCTAAAGCAATCCTCCCACATCAGCCTCCTGAGTAGCTGGGACCATAGGGGCATACTACCATACCTGGCTAATTTTGGGGGGGTAATTTTTGTAGAGACAGGGTCTCCCTATATTGCCCAGGCTGGTCTCAAACTGTCTTCAAGAGATCCTCCCATCTCAGCCTTCCAAAGTACTGGGATTACAGCCATGAGCCACCGTGCCCAGCTCATGAATGCTCTCAATAGCATCTAGAATGGTGAATCTTTTCTGGATTTTTAAAATTTACTTTACCTAGATCCATCAGAGGAATCATTGTCTATGGCAGCTATAGCCTTATGAAATGTATTTCTTAAATAGTAAGACTTGAAAGTTGAAATTACTCCTTGATCCATGGGCTGTAGAATGGATGTTGTATTAGCAGGCATGAAGATATTCATCTCCTTGTACAGCTCCATCAGAGCTCCTGGGTGACCAGGTGCCTTGTCAATGAGCTGTAATACTTTGAAAGGAATCTTTTTTTTTTTTTTTTTTTTTTTTCCTATCTGAGCAGTAGGTTTCAACAGGGGGCTTAAAATATTCAGTAAACCATGCTGTAAATATATGTGCTGTCGTCCAGGCTTTGTTTTTCCATTTATAGAGCACAGGCTATATAATTACTCTATACAGAGTAGATTTAGCATAATTCCTTTTCTTTTCTTTTCTTTTCTTTTCTTTTTTTTTTTTTGAGACAGAGTCTTGTTCTGTCTGTTGCCCAGCCTGGAGTGCAGTGGTGCAATCTTGGCTCACTGCAACCTCCACCTCCCAGGCTCAAGCAATTCTCCTGTCTCAGCCTCCTGAGTAGCTGGGACTACAGGCATGTGCCGCCATGCCTGGCTAATTTTTGTATTTTTAGTAGAGACGGGGTTTCACCATATTGGCCAGGCTGGTCTTGAGCTCCTGACCTCAAGTCATCTGCCTGCCTTGGCCTCCCAAAGTTCTGGGATTATAGGCCTGAGCCACTGCGCCCGGCCAGATTTAGCATAATTCTTAAGGGCCCTAAAATTTTCAGAATGGTAAATGAGAACTGACTTTAAGTTAAAGTTACCATCTGCATCAGCCCCTAACAAGAGACTCAGCCTGTCCTTTGAAGCCAGGCTTCTCCTGTCCTTTGAAGCCATTGACTTCTCCTCTCTAGCTATGAAAGCCCAAGAGGGCACCTTCCAACAGTATAAGGCTGTTTTGTCTACATTGAAAATCTGTTGTTTAGTGCAGCCACCTTCAACAATTATCTTAGCGAGATCTCCTGGATAACTTGCTGCAGCTTCTCCCTCCGCACTTGCTGCTTCACCATGCACTTTTATGTTATAAAGATGGCTTCTTTCCCTAAACTTCATGAACCAACCTCTGCTAGCTTCCAAAGTTTCTTCTGCAGCTTCCTCACCTCTCTGATCCTTCACAGAACTGAAGAGAGCAAAGGCCTTGCTCTGGATTAGGCTTTGGTTTAAGAGAATGTTGTGGCTGGTTTAATCTTCTATCCAGACCACTAACACTTTCTCCATATCAGCAATAAGGCTGTATTGCTTTCTTATCATTTATGTATTTGCTGGAGTAGCACTTTTAATTTCCTTCATAAATTTTTCCTTTGCATTCACAACACGTTTAACTCTTTGGTGCAAAGGTGTAGCTTTTGGCCTATCTCAGCTTTTGACATGCCTTCCTCACTAAGTTTCGTCATTTCTAGCTTTTGATTTAAAGTGAGAGGCGCGTGACTCTTTCACTTGAACACTTAGAGGCCATTGTAGGATTATTAATTGGCCTAATTTCAATATTGTTGTGTCTCAGAAAATAGACAAGAGGGGAGAGAGAGAGAGAGATAATGGAGTGGCTGGTTGGTAGAGCAGTCAGAACACACACATTTATTGGTTAAGTTTGCCATCTTATATGGGTTCAGTTTGTGGTACCCCAAAACAATTACAATAGTGACATCAAAGATCACTGATCACAGATCACCATAACAGATATAATAATAATGAAAACATTTGAAATATTGCAAGAGTGACCAAAATGTGACACAGAGACACAAAGCAAGCACATGCTATTGGAAAAAAGGCACCGATAGTTTTGCTTGATGCAGGTTTGCCACAAACCTTCCATTTGTGAAAACACAATATCGGCTAGGTGCAGTGGCTCACGCCTGTAATCCCAGCACTTTGGGAGGCTATGACGGGCGGATCACCTGAGGTCAGGAGTTCAAGACCAGCCTGGCCAATATGGTGAAATCCCGTTTCTACTAAAAATACAAAAAAATTAGCTGGGCATGGTGGTGCATGCTTGTAATCCCAGCTACTTGGGAGGCTGAGGCAGGAGAATCGCTTGAACCTGGGAGGCAGAGGTTGCAGTGAGCTGAGATTGCGCCACTGCACTCCAGCCTGGACGAAAAGAGCGAAACTCCGTCTCAAAAAAAAAAAAAAAAAAAAAAAGTCTGCAACTCAACTCAATGGTTTTTGGTATATTCACAATGTTGTGCAACTATTACCACGTCCTATGAATATTTCAGAATATTTCCATCACCCCAAAAGAACCCCCAAATTCCTTAGCTATCACCCTCCCTACATACAAAAAGCCATATATCACATGATTTCCTTTATATGAAATATTTGGATTAGGCAAATCCATAGAGACAGAAGGCAGAGTGGTGGTTTACGGGGCTGGAATGATGCAGGAATGGAGAGTGACTGCTTACTGGATGCAGGGTTTCCTTTTGGGATAATGAAAAGGTTCTGGAACTAGATGGTGGTGATGCTTGCACAACCCTGTGAATGTACTTAATGCCCCTGAATTGTACACTTTAAAATGGTCAATTTTATGATGACAACACATGGACACATAGAGGGGAAAAACACACACTGGGGCTTATCAGAGGGTGGAGGGTGGGAGGAGGGAGAGGATCAGGAAAAATAACTAATGGGTACTAGGCCTAATACTTGGGTGACAAAATAATCTGAACAACAAACTCCCTTGACACAAGTTTACCTATATACAATAACAAACTTGCACATGTACCCCTGAACTTAAAAGTTGAATTAAAAAAACTTTAAAAAGAAAGTTCTAGTGCTTGGGTATCCAAAAATAAGTTTCATTCTATAGAATATATTTGAAAAATAAAATAAAACATAATAAAATAGTAAATTTTATATTGTGTTATATTTTACCATAATAAAAAAGTATGATTCTTTCTTCTTGGAGGACAGAGTTAGGAACACTTGCTTGGTTTGTTTTTCAACATCTAAATCTAAATTCCTTACTTGTATATAATCTTGCATGGTGACAACATCCATTATATCAGTTACTTTGGACTTTGGGAAAATACGCTCATCTTCCACAATTATGCGGTGAAATTTCCTTTCCCCCATTAGTTTGCAAGCATCAACCACTGCCTGTAAAGAGAATAGAAAACAGGCTTTAAAAATAGTAGAACAGCATTAATTATCAGCACACCCTTTACATATTTCTTCTGACAAATACATCAAATATTGTTCCTTTCTTCTAGCAGCTTGCTATTCAATAGAAAGGTTGCATTTGCAAATAGATCATATAGGGATTATTAAACCACTTAAAATTATTTCCATAGCCTTATCTACATAGCTTTTTTTTTTTTTGAAATGGAGTGTTGCTTTGTCACCTAGGCTGGAGAACAGTGGCGCCATCTCGGCTCACTGCAACCTCCGCCTCCTGGGGTTCAAGAGATTCTCCTGCCTCCACCTCCGGAGTAGCTGGGACTACAGTCGCCCGCCACCACACCTGGCTAATTTTTTGTACTTTTAGTAGAGACAGGGTTTCACCGTGTTAGCCAGGATGGTATCCATCTCCTGACCTCGTGATCCACTTGCCTCCACCTCCCAAAGTGCTGGGATTACAGGTGTGAGCCACCACACCAGGCCATCTACATAGTTTTCAAATGCAGCTAGAGGAATTACTGAGTCCAGAATCCTCAGAGAACATAGTTTTAAAACAGCTGGTTTTTCCCATTAAAAGACTTTTAATTCTTTTATTTTAAAAAGCAAAACAAACCTATAACATCATTTGTGCTGTCAATGCAGAGAAAACTTATCTGGTGATTCAATGAGTTATCGTAGGAACTGCAATGAAAGGTGTCACTGGTACCACCTCTCTTTTTTGTATTTATACACTGCCAGTAAGTGGAAACATGTATGTTTCAGATTGTTTAAGCCTCCCTCCCTTCAGACTTCATTCTCAGCAGCTAAAAAGTAGCAAATAAAGGGGTTTTCTTTTCTCTTCCAAATGTCAACATTTTATGCCCAAGGAAAGCACCTGAGAGGTCAGAGACAGAAGAATCACAGAATACATGGAAGCTCAAATCCTGTTGGGCCCTACTTACACCATACCCTTCCACATATAAGTATCCTGTGCTAAGAGCTATACATAGACTGTGAGTAGAGACTTAAGTACTTTGCACCCCCACCATAAGTATATGCTGACTCTTCTAACATATATTTATATTACAGATCTGTACTTCTGGCCACAAAGGGTATGTTTACATGGAGGAAGGATAGCACAAAAGAAAATTCAGGGTGGGCATGGTGGCTCACACCTATAATTCCAGCACTTTGGGAGGCCGAGGCAGGTGGATCACCTGAGGTCAGGGGTTCGAGACCAACCTGGCCAACATGGTGAAACCCCGTCTCTACTAAAAATACAAAACTTAGCCGGGCGTGGTGGCAGGCACTTATAATCTCAGCTACTCGGGAGGCTGAGGCAGGAGAATCGCTTGAATCCGGGAGGTGGAGGTTGCAGTGAGCAGAGATCGCACCACTGTACTCCAGCCTAGGGGACACAGCAAGACTCCGTCTCAAAAAAAAAAAAAAAGAAAAGAAAAAGAAAAAGAAAAGAAAAGAAAATTCAAATATCTTTTGATTCCAGATAAGTTTCTTTTTTCCTTTGTATGTCAGAATGTGGTATTTGTGAAAGTATGGGAACTCTGTGTTATAATGTTGATACAAGGCCTAAAAGAGTGGTTGAGGCCGGGCACGGTGGCTCACACCTGTAATCCCAGCACTTTGGAAGGCCGAGGCAGGTGGATCACCTGAGGTCAGGAGTTCGAGATCAGCCTGGCAAACACGGCAAAACCCTGTTTCAACTAAAAATACAAAAATTAGCCTAGCGTGGTGGCGTGTGCCTGTAAACCCAGCTACTCGGGAGGCTGAGGCAGAAGAATCCCTTAAACCTGAGAGGCGGAGGTTGCAGTGAGCTGAGATCATGCCACTGCACTCCAGCCTGGGTGACAGGGTGAGATGCTGTCTCAAAAAAAAAAAAAAAAAAAAAAGGAAAAAAGAAAAGAAAAAGAAGAAAGAGTGGTTGAGACAGGATCAAAACTGAGAATCATTGTTCTTTTTACTTAACACACAACAGCAAGCTATAATGCATTTTCTATTCCAATTCTCACTTTTGTTATTCAGACTATTCCTTTATTTATTTTTTTAAATTCCAGAGCTTAGAATATCACAGACACATGCAGAAAACGAAAAAGGAAGAAAACATTCAAATGGTTGAATGGTTGAAGTTTTATTCCTAATGTATAGAACTGAAGAGACAAACAGTTTAGTGAAAATGTGACATGGAGCTTTCCTTTAGGTAGATCATTTTTGCTTTATATTTCATTAATTTCTTTATACATTACACAACTAAAGAAAACATAGGCCGGGTGTAGTAGCTCACGCTTGTAATCCCAGCACTCTGGGAGGCCGAAGCGGGTGGATCACCTGAGGTCAGGAGTTTGATTCCAGCCTGGCCAACATGGTGAAACCCTGTCTCTACTAAAAAATACCAAAACTAGTAGGGCGAGCTGGTGAGCACCTGTAATCCCAGCTACTTGGGAGGCTGAGGCAGGAGAATCGCTTGAACCCGGGAGGCGGAGGTTGCACTGAGCCAAGATCGTGCCACTGCACTCCAGCCTGGGCGACAGAGTGAGACTCCATCTCAAAAATTAATTAATTAATTAATTATGGTATTGGCGAATCTCTCCATTATGTTTTCTTGCAATTAATTTCCAACATTTTATGGTTCTAATTAACCAACCCCACAGTGACACTAAAGGTAAAAACAAGTAATTGTACACTGAACAGGTATGAAGACCATATAATTTCTGCTTTAGGAATTTCTGTAGGCATAACTATAATTTACTTTAGCTCGTTACTAAAAGAGGGTTTTTAAAATTTTTATTATTTTTTTTTAGACAGAGTCTTGCTCTGTCACCCAGGCTGGAGTGCAGTGGTGCCATCTCGGCTTACCGCAACCTCCGCCTCCCGGGCTCAAGCGATTCTCCTGCCCCTCCTCAGTAGCTGGGATTACAGGCGCATGCCACCACGCCCAGCTAATTTTTGTATTTTCAGTAGAGACGGGGTTTCACCATGTTGGCCAGGGTGGTCTCGAACTCTTGACGTTCTATTCCACCCGCCTCAGCCTCCCAAAGTGTTAGGATTATGCTCAGCTAATTTTTGTATTTTCAGTAGAGATGGGGTTTCATCATGTTGGCCAGGCTGGTCTCGAACTCCTGATCTTCTGTTCCGCCCACCTCAGCCTCTCAAAGTGTTGGGATTACGCCCAGCTAATTTTTGTATCTTCAGTAGAGACGGGGTTTCACCATGTTGGCCAGGCTGGTGTCGAACTCCTGACCTTCTGTTCCACCCACCTTGGCCTCCCAAAGTGTTGGGACTACAGGCGTGAGCCACAGTACAAAAGGTATTTATTTAGGTTTTTTTTTACAGAGTCTCCCTCTATCGCCCGGGCTGGAGTGCAGTAGTGCCATCTTGACTCACTGCAACCTCTGCCTCCTGGGTTCAAACAATACTTCTGCTTCAGCCTCCTGAGTAGCTGGGACTACAGGTGTGTGCCACCATGCCTGGCTAATTTTTTTTTTTTTTTTTTTTTTTTGTATTTTTAGTGGAGACAGTTTTGCCATTTTGGCCACGCTGGTCCTGAAATGACCTCAAGTGATCCGCCCACCTTAGCCTCCCAAAAAGGTATTTATTGACAGGTCCTCCCTACACTGCCCTACTCAGTCACCACCACCAATCTCTCCAAGACCCAGTTTCCTTATGTGTGCAGTGTCTCAGCTGTGTGCCTCATCTGTGTCTGGCCCATTCTGGTCCCTCAGCCAAAGAAAAACACACCTGGCAGCATAGGGCAAGCTCTCTGGCCACCTATGCGAGGGGTTTGAAAAATGTTTGCCATCCAATGGCCAAGATATTCTTTCTCAGACATCTGCAGTGTATGGCCAAATTCAAGAAAGTCCTTCTCCATAGGAAGCAATGGGAAAGAAGAGCCCAGAGCCAGGAGAAAAGCAAGGGCAAAAACTAGGCAAAGATGCCAGGATACCAGCCAATCAGGGTATGATTCAAGATGCAGGTTCTGTTCTTGGTGGGTGACTCAAAGGGTCAAAGGGAGCCATCTCTAAATCTGGCACTTATCCTGATACTCAGCATCTCTGTGGCCAGAAGCCCCCACAGCTCTGTGGCTATTTGCTGGCCTAGCTCCACACTTAGGCTTGTAAAGCTACTCTAGTATCTCAAGACACTTTCCGTTCCTACTGGGAACTGTCATTCATGGAGGAGGTAATAACTGGTATCCCTGCATTGGAACAGTTTCTTGGTTTGGAACAGTTCAATTATATACAGGCTCAGAATAAACAAAACCACCATAACTGCATGGTTGTTTTAACCTCAAAATGTACATAGTACAGTGGAAACACAGAGAAGTGTTCAAGTCTCAGTTATGCTCCTGGCAAGTCTTTCTAACCTCTAGCTTCCTAACAGGGAAAATGGGAACAATGTGTCCCTAACCAGAGTTATTGCAGGGCCATCGAAGAGAATGTGTATGCTGCTGTTTAGCATAGTTCCTAACTCTCAGGAGTGGTTAAGAAATTGGACTTTGGAGGCAGGCTAACTAGGTCTTGATCTCAGTTCCTTCACTTTCTAGGTATGAGACTTCAGGCAAGTTACTTAGTGTTTTTTTGTTTGTTTGTTTTGTTTTGTTTTGTTTTGTTTTGTTTTGTTTTGAGACAGAATCTCAGTCTGTCACTCAGGCTGGAGTGCAGTGGTGCAATCTCGGCTCACTGCAACCTCCACCTCCTGGGTTCAAGTGATCCTCCTGCCTTAGCCTCCCAAGTAGCTGGGATTACAGGCATGTGCCACCACGCTTGGCTAATTTTTGTATTTTTAGTAGAGACGGGGTTTCACCATGTTGGACAGGCTGGTCTCGAACTCCTGACCTCAAGTGATCCACCTGTCTTGGCCTCCCAAAGTGTTACGATTACAGGCGTGAGCCACAGCACCCGGCCCTCAGTCTTTTTTAAAATGAGGATAATAACAGAAAATACACTGTAGTGTTTATGATAATTAAATATAGTAATGTGCATAAAATGTTTAAGATCATATTTAACAGAAAGTGCTCAATAGGCACAACACTTTGGGAGGCTGAAGTGGACAGATCGCTTGAGGCCAGGAGTTTGAGATCAGCCTGGCCAGCATAGCAAAACCTTGTCTCTACTAAAAAATATACAAAAATTAGCCAGACGTGGTGGCACATGTTTGTAATCCCAGCTACTCAGCTGGCTGAGACATAAGAATTGCTTGAGCTTGGGAGTGGGAGGTTGTAGTGAGCCGAGATTGCCCCACTGCACTCCAGCCTTGGCAACAGATTAAGACCTTGTCTTAAAAAACAAACAAACAAACACCAAAAACAAAGAGACAAAGAACAATAGAGTTGAGTAAGCTTAGAGTGAGAAAAATTCCATAAGTTTTGTATCAACCACAAATCCAAGTGTTACCAGAGTTTGTTTTGAAGCCGAACTAAAGGGAAAAAGGAACCTTAAACTGTTCTCTTCAAGTTGGGTATATTCTGATCATTTGAAACCCATTATGATGGTTAGTGAAAAATTCAAGGTCAATAGTATGACCACATTTTTATAATAAGAACAAAATTTAAAAATCTCTGTGTGTATATTTTCATGGGAAACATGAAAGATACACAGCAAACCATTAACAATGACTACCCCAGGAGAGTGAAAGTTGTAGCACAGAAGATAAAGGCACAGAGGCATATTTTTCTATCTGTGGGCTAATTTAAACAAACATTTAAGTTATTATACAGCATTATGATGAGTTTTAATGCATAAAGCAGTGATTTCCGATTACTGCCTCTAAGTTTCTCATTTGCTCAAACCCATGTACAGCATGGGGGCTGGCAGGAGGAGACCCAGGAGGATCTCAGTTCTTGAAAAAGCCTCATTATATAATCTTAGGAAAGAAACAATTGATGATGTGTTATAGGGGTAACTACAAGCTTACTCTATACATAAATGTGGCATAAATTTATCCTTCAAATAGGATAAACATATACTTCCACATTTGAAGTCAATCTATATAAATATTAATGTTCTTGAAATACCATATTCCATAATGAAAACATGTAGCTCATTTTGTTCGTTCTTTCTTTCTTTCTTCTTTCTTTCTTTCTTTCTTTCTTTCTCTTTCTTTCTTTCTTTCTTTCTTTCTTTCTTTCTTTCTTTCTCTCTCTCTCTCTCTCTTTCTCTCTCTCTTTCTCTCCCCTTCCTTTCCCCTTCCTTCCTTCCTTCCTTCCTTCCTTCCTTCCTTCCTTCCTTCCTTCCTTTCTCTCTCTCTCTCTCTCTCTCTCTCTCTCTCTCTCTCTCTCTCTCTCTTTCTTTCTTTCTTTCTTTCTTTCTTTCTTTCTTTCTTTTCTTTCTTTCTTTGACAGAGTTTTGCTCTTGTGGCCCAGGCTGGAGTGCATGGTGTAATCTTGGCTTACTGCAACCTCTGCCTCCCGGGTTCAAGCGATTCTCTTGCCTCAGCCTCCCAAGTAGTAGGGATTACAGGCGCCCACCACCACATCTGGCTAATTTTGTATTTTAAGTAGAGATAGGGTTTCACCATGTTGGTCAGGCTGGTCTCGAACTCCTGACCTCAGGTGATCTTCCCGCCTCGGCCTCTCAAAGTGCTGGGATTATAGGTGTGAGCTACCGTGCCTGGCCTCATTTGATATATTTCTGAAATAAAGTTAAATTTTATCTGATACTACCTGAGAACACAGAGAAAAGTAGTCCCTTTTCCTTTTCTAAAACTCTTCAGAGTCAATGCCGCACATGCAGGATCTGATCAGAAACTGCCAGGCTGTGTGGTCTTCCCTCCTGCATACGTGCTAGAACTCATGATTTAAGATGGGCCATAGTTTTTGTGTACAACATTTCCAGAAGCAGAATCTTGCCGGGGTTACAGAAAAATAACCTTTGATGTGTGGTTTATAAATGGCTAAATATGAGAATGTCCATCTTTTTTAAACTTAATTATAGTCACATATAAGGGTCCAAGGAGTAAAACCTGTACTGTAGAGCCTTGCTATTAAAAGTGTGGTTTATATCACAAGCCTGTCCAGATTCGCCACCTGCTGACTGTAGAGCCCATGGGCCTTGAGTGAACATAAATGGTAGCCAGGCAGTGGTCACTGTGGGCCTTTGGGAGAGACCCAGTGCTGTGCCTGCTTCAGGTCCGACCCAATGCAGTCCCAGTGGTGGTGGTGGCCACAAGGGTGCTTGTTTTACCCCTCCCCCAGCTCCAGGCTGCTCAGTACAGAAAGAGAGAGATTCCATTTATTGGAGAAAAAGTAAGGAAAGAGAACAGGTCTCTGCCTGGTAATCCAGGGAATTCTTTCAGATCTTAGCCAAGAACAACAAGGCAGTACCTCTACAAGTCTGTAAGAGCCACAGCATTACTGGGCTTGGGGTGCCCCCTAATGCAGATATGGCTGCAGTGACCAAAGATTTAGATCACGACACCTGAGTCCCTTTGAATACTTGGAAAGCCTTTTCACGAAGGACAGGTTACAAACAAGCCCAGACTGTAAAGACTACAATAAATACTACAATACCTAACTCTTCGATGCCCAGACATTGGCAAACATCCATAAGCATCAAGACCATTCGGGAAAACATGACCTCACCAAAGAAACTAAATAAGGCACCAGTGATCAATCCTAGAGAGACAGAGGTATGTAACCTTTCAGATAGAGAATTCAAAATAGCTGTTTTTGTGTTCATGTTCTGACGTAAAAAAACAAAAAACAAACAAACAAAATAGTTGTTTTGAGAAAGCTCAACAAAATTCAAGATAACACAGAGAAGGAATTCAGAAACCTATCAGATAAATTTAACAAAGAGACTGAAATAATTAAAAATCAAGCAGAAATTCTGGAGCTGAAAAATGCAATGGACACACTGAAGAATGCATCAGAGTCTCCTAACAGAGAAACTGATCACGCAGAAGAATTAGTGAGCTTGAAGACAGGCTATTTGAAAATACACAATCAGAGCAGACAAAAGAAAAAAAATTTAAAAAGGATGATGATGCATGCCTACAAGATCTAGAAAATAGCCTCAAAAGGGTGAATCTAAGAAGTATTGGCCCTAAAAAGGAGGTAGAGATAGATCAGGGTAGAAAGTTTATTCAAAGGGATAATAGCAGAGAACTTCCCAAATTCAGAGAACGATATCAATATTCAAGTAAAGAAGGTTACAGAACACCAAGCAGATTTAACCCAAAGACTACCTCAAGGTATTTAATAATCAAACTCCCAAAGGTCAAGGATAAAGAAAGAATCCTGAAATCAGCAAGAGAAAAGAAACAAACAACATGCAAAGGAGTTCCAATACTTCTGGCAGCAGACTTCTCATTGGAAACCTTACAGGCTGAGAGAGTGATGTAACATATTTAAAGTGCTGAAGGAAAAAAAAACTTTTATCCTAGAATAGTATATGCAGTGAAAATATCCTTCAAACATGAAGGAGAAAGACTTTCTCAGACAAAAGCTTAGGAATTTTGTCAATAACATACTTGTCCTACAAGAAATGCTAAAGGGAATTCTTCAATCTGAAAGAAAAGGTCATTAATAAACAATAAGAAATCATCTGAAACTACAAAATTCACTGGTAATAGTAAGTACACAGAAAAACAGTATTACAACATTGCAATTGTAGTGTGTAAGCTACTCATATATTGAATAGAAAGACTAAAAGATGAACTGATCAAAAATAATAACTACGATAACTTTTCAAGACATAATACAATAAGATATTAACAGAAACAACAAAAGGTTAAAAAGTGGGGAGATGAAGTTAAAGTGCAGAGTTTTGGTTTCTCTTTGTGATTTTTTTTTTTGTTTTTTTTGTTTTTTGTTTTTTTTTATTTTTTTGAGACGGAGTTTGTTTGTTGATGCAATCTGTGTTAATCTGTCATCAGTTTAAAACAATGGGTTAGAAGATATTGTTTGCAAGCCTCATGGTAACCTCAAATCCAAAAATATACAACAGATACACAAAAAATAAAAAGCAAGAAATTAAAACATACCACCAGAGAAAATCACCTTCACTAAAAGGAAGGCAGGAAGGAAGGAAAGAAGGAAGAGAAGACCACAAAACAACCAGAAAAAATAAGAAAATGGCAAAACTAAGTCTGTACTTATCAGTAATAACATTCATGTAAATGAACTAAACTCTCCAATCAAAAGATACAGAGTGGCTGAATGAATTTTTTAAAAAGTGTGGTTTATGGACCAGCAGCAGCGGCAGCATTTTAACAAGATTCCCAGGTGATTCCTGTACTGTAGACACAATTTGTGGTGAATATTCATGAAACTTAAAAGTATGGGGAGAGTGCCAGGCGTGGTGGCTCATGCCTGTAATCCCAGCACTTTGGGAGGCTGAGGCGGGCAAATCACCTGAGGTCAGGAGTTTGAGACCAGCCTGGCCAACATGGTGAAACCCCATCTTTACTAAAAATACAAAAATTATCCAGGTGTGGTGGCGCATGCCCGTAATCCCAGCTACCCGGGAGACTGAGGCAGGAGAATCGCTTGAACCTGGGAGGCAGAGGTTGTGGTGAGCTGAGATCGCACCATTGCACTCTAGCCTGGGCAACAAGAGCGAAACTCTGTCTCAAAATAAAGAAATAAATAAATAAGTATGATGATAATTCGTGTGAAAAAAGGATAAATATTTTGAAAGTTCATTTTCTTTTTTTCTTTTTCTTTCTTTTTTTTTTTTTTTTTTTGAGATAGAGTCTCACTGTGTTGCCTAGGCTGGGGTGCAGTAGTACGATCTCAGCTCACCACAACCTCTGCCTCCTGGGTTCAAGCAGTTCTCCTGCCTCAGCCTCCCGAGTATCTGGGATTACAGGCATGCACCACCACACTCGGCTAATTTTTGTATTTTTAGTAGAGACGGGGTTTCACCACGTTGGCCAGGCTGGTCTCGAACTCCTGATCTCATGTGATTTGCCCGCCTTGGCCTCCCAAAGTGCTGGGATTACAGGCATGAGCCACTGCGCCCGGCTGAAAGTTCATTTTCAAAAGCATAGTCCAGCACATTTTGTTTCTAAATGTGCTACCAGAATCAAAGAAACAATAACATTCCATTAAAACAAATAAAACGGCATTAAATGTTCTGCATAATTTAAGAGCCCTCACCAATTTTAGTCTTTTTTAAATTTTGAGATGGAATCTCACTATGTCACCCAGGTTGGAGTGCAGTGGTACGATCTTGGCTCACTGCAGCCTCTGCCTCCTGGGTTCAAGCGATTCTCTTGCCTCAGCCTCCCGAGTAGCTGGGATCACAGGAATGTGCCACTATACCTGGCTAATTTTTATATCTTTAGTAGAGACAGGATTTCACCACGTTGGCCAGGCTGGTCTCAAACTCTTGACCTCAGGTGATCTGCCCGCCTCGGCCTCCCAAAGTGCTGGCATTACAGGCATCAGTCACTGTACCTGGCCTAGTCTATTATTAACAAATCAAAATTTTAATACAAAAAATGGATGGATATTTTCTAGAGTCTTAATTAAGTAATTCACTCCAAATTTATTTTTAGGTAATAAGTGGAGACACTTTGAAACATGGTGCTTAAAAACACACACACACACACACACACACACACACACACACAACCTACCTGGTGGGCTGTTTCATGGTGAAATAACTAATTCTGTATAATTTGAATGCAATTCAGATACTACATAAATGTTAAGAAGCTAAATTAACATAAAATGTACATCATGAAACGTCACCTCACTTGACGGCATTAATACATTTTTTCCGCTAAAATACTTGTAACCATGGCCATCAGTATGAAGAAAAATTTTAAAAACGATGAAAGGTGGAAACGTTTCACCTCTAAATCTGAAATAAAGATAAAAAATTAGTTATTTGGCATCAGGTTTTGGGCTCAGTTGCTTTTCCCCCTTATACTTAAGATAGTTCGTATAGTTTCTTGCGTACAGGGCAAAAGCTATGTCAGAGCATATAAAGAACTGGTAATTAAATGGATCACGTAGGATGTAAGACCCACACTTTGGTGTGCTCACAACTGTTCTCACACCTGTGTAAGACTGAATACCAAATGGGAGATGAGAGCTACTCTCATCGCAACTTTTAGCCACAGAGTCATGCCTCAGTTTCTTCATATAACAAATGTAAATAAAGATAACACATTTACTTTGTAATTAAGTTCTGAGAAGTTATGAGGATTAAAAAAATCCATATCTAAGATTTCCTCATATTAACTAAGTACTTCTTGAAATAAATCAGCATAGATACATTACCTGAATCTAATTTTACACTGCATGGTAGGATCCTTAATAAGCTTAGCCTCTAAGGGGGACACTTTCTTCAGTATTTCATGTGTCACATAGAATTCCTGAAATAGAGGACAGAGCTGTAAAGGGAAAGCAGTATCCCACCCAGACATAATTTATGGACTATAACAGAGGCAACGTGGTAAAGTGAACAGTACACTAGCCTTGGAGTTCTGAAGGGGTGGGTTTTTGTTTTCGCACCTCCACTTACCATCTGTGTAGCCTTAAGCCAGTTACTTAATCATTTTTGCCTCCAAGTTTGGGTATCTGTCCCTCTTTGAGATCAAAGGTACTATTATTTCCCTATGACAGCACTTTTCACAATATATTATAATTACTTATTAACTTGTTTGTGCCTCCTACTAGACTGTAAGCTTCATGAAGGTAGGCATGGTGGCTTTTCTCTTTACCACTATATTCCTAGCATCTAATACAGTGCCTGGAACACAGCAGATGCTTAACAAGTATTTGTTGAATGAATCACTGTGAGATGAGGATGACAATAGTAATAAGTTACTAGCTTTTAAGTACCTTTTATGCACCATATACTATGTTAGGTGCCTTATATACATCAGCTCATTTAATCCTTACACCAGCAACACTATGATAATTGTTTGTTTTCAGACGGAGTCTCACTCTGTCGCCCAGGCTGGAGTGCAGTGGCGCGATCTCAGCTCACTGCAACCTCTGCCCACTGCAACCTCCACCTCCCAAGTTCAAGCAATTCTCCTGCCTCAGCCTCCTGAGTAGCTGGGACTACAGGCACCTGCCACCACACCCGGCTAATTTTGTATTTTTTTAGTAGAGACAGGGTTTCACCATATTGGCCAGGCTGGCCTCAAACTCCTGACCTTGTGATCCACCTGCCTTGGCCTCCCAAAGTGCTGGAATTACAGGTGTGAGCCACCAAGCAGGCTGGAGTGCAATGGCACGATCTCGGCTCACTGCAACCTCCACCTCCTGGGTTCAAGAGATTCTCCTGCCTCAGCCTCCTGAGTAGCTGGGATTACAGGCATGTGTCACCGTGCCCGGCTAATTTTGTATTTTTAATGGAGATGGGGTTTCTTCATGTTGGTCAGGCTGGTCTCCAGCTCCTGACCTCAGGTGATCCACCCACCTCAGCCTCCCAAAGTGCTGGGATTACAGGTGTGAGCCACCGCACCTGGCCCATTATGAGACTATTATCATGCCTGTTTTACAGAAGAGAAGGTTGAGGCTCAGGGAATTTTTGTAATTTATAAAAAGGCATACAGGTAGTAAATTGGGAAGCCAGGATTCATTTAGTTCTGTTTGACTCTAAAGCCCCAACTCTTTCCCCCAAGCAACCCCAAACAACCCCTTTATGCCTAAGATAATCACATAAAAATGTACACTAAAGGCTTTTAGGCTGGGTGCTGTGGCTCACACCTATAATCCTGGCACTTTGAGAGCCAAAGCAGGAGGATCACCTGAGGTCAGGAGTTCGAGACCAACCTGGCCAACATGGTGAAACTCCGTCTCTACTAAAAATACAAAAATTAGCTGGGCGTGATGGCGGGTGCCTGTAGTCCAAGCTACTTTGGAGGCTGAAGCAGGAGAATCGCTTGAACTTGGGAGGTAGAGGTTGCAGTGAGCCGAGATCATGCCACTGCACTCCAGCCTGGGTGACAGAGTGAGACTCTATCTCAAAATAAATAAATAAATAGCTTTTAAAAGGACAAAACATTATTAATTTAAGGTATTAACTTAAAGCATTACTATAATAGATAAAAAAGAATTTCCTTCTGTTACAGAAGAGTCTAAAAATACTATGAAACCAGCATTATAAAATTAAATACAAGTTCCATATTCGAAGACAACGGATAATAGACCTGAAATGTCAGGAGTTTACCTGGGTGGGTTTTCTCTGAAGTATTCAGATGGAGACTCGTTCTGTCACCCAGGCTGGAGTGCAGTGGCGCAATCTTGGCTCACTACAACCTCCACCTCCTTGGTTCAAGGAATTCCCCTGCCTCAGCCTCCTGAGTAGCTGAGATTACAGGCACACCCCACCACGCTCAGCTAATTTTTTTGTATTTTTAATAGAGATAGGTTTCCACCATGTTGGCCAGACTGGTCTCAAACTCCTGACCTCAGGCAATCCACCCGCCTCGGCCTCCTAAAGATCCCAGCGCGTGAGCCACTGTGCCCGGCCGTATTCTGCTTTTACTGACATCAGAAATAGGTTTGTGGGTCAGATGAACGGTGTATACATTGCTCAGACTTTATTATTTTTTTCAGAGCTGCTAAAATTCCCTTAAGAGTATCACTAATTGGGCAGGTGTGGTGGTTCATGCCTGTAATCCCAGCACTTTGGGAGGCCAAGGCGGGCGGATCACCTGAGGTCAGGAGTTCGAGACCAGCCTGGCTAACATGGTGAAACCCTGTCTCTACTAAAAATACAAAAAAAGAAAAAATTAGCTGGGCATGGTGGCACGCACCTGTAGTCCCAGCTATTAGGGAGGCTGAGGCAGGATAATCGTTTGAACCTGGGCGGTGGAGGTTGCAGTGAGCCAAGATCATGCCACTGCACTCCAGCCTGGGCGACAGAGTGAGACTTCATCTCAAAAAAAAAAAAAAAAAAAGGAAAAAAAAAAGAGTATCACTAGTAATAGACTACTGGATTTATAGGTTGTTTTATTAGAATATTTGGTACTATACCAAGGAAGGCTCTGCTAAGGTTGCCAGAGTTGCTTTCTGGAGGAGGGGGGATATGCATTTTTTTTTTGGTTTTGTTTTTCATTCAAGTAGGATCATATTCTTCATACTGTCTGGTACTTGCTTTTTTAACTGATGAGCTATCTTCCTTTTTCTTTCTATTGCATAATCATGTTAAAGCTGCAAAGTTTAACACTATAAAAGCAGCAACATTTATTTAACCAGCATCCTATCACTAGATATTACACAGTTTACTTCCTTTGCTGTTACAAACAATGGTGCAATCAAATTGTATATGTATTGTAGAATAGATTCTAAGAGGTAAAATTGCTGGATGAAAGGTAAGGGAACTTTTAATTCAGAGCTTTTTGAGGGGGGACAGAGTCTCACTCTGCTGCCCAGGCTGGAGTGTAGTGGCATGATCTCAGCTTACCATAACCTGTGCCTCCTGGGTTGAAGCAATTCTCCTGCCTCAGCCTCCCAAGTAGCTGTGACTATAGGTGTATGCCACCACGCCTGGCTATTTTTTTGTATTTTAGTAAAGACAGCATTTCTCAATGTTGGCCAGACTGGTCTTGAACTCCTGGCCCTCCCTGCCTCGGCCTCCCAAAGTGCTGGGATTACAGGCGTGAGACACTGCACCTTACAGATTCGGAGCTTTTTATTGTTGGAAGAGAACTGTTTCACATTTTCAAATAAGGAATCAAATTTAAAAACAAAACAAAACAAGCAGTATATTAACTTCAGAAAAAATAATAGTCATCCACATTTCAAAAAATCCAGAAATATTCATTTAGGGATAACAGAAAAAACAATTCCAGAACTCCATGCAATATTGTTAGATCCAAATAGGAGATACAGAAAGGGCCAGGTGTGGTGGCTCAAGCCTGTAATCCCAGCATTTTGGGAGGCTGAGGTGGGCAGATCACAAGGTCAGGAGAGCGAGATCATTGTGGCTAACATGGTGATATCCCATCTCCACTAAAAATACAAAAAATTAGCCGGGTGTGGTGGCAGGTGCCTGTAATCCCAGCTACTCAGGAGGCTGAGGCAGGAGAATCACTTGAACCCGGGAGGCAGAGGTTGCAGTGAACCAAGATTGTGCCACTGCACTCCAGCCTGGGTGAAAGAGCAAGACTCTGTCTCAAAAAAAAAAAAAAAAAAAAAAAGAGAGATAAAGAAGGTTATCTATTCGATCTTTAATTAATAGATCTTTTGGCTTGATAATTAAATCCATCAGAGAAAAAAAAAAAAGCAAACTACTTACCGCTGCACAAATTGCGTGTTTCAGGAGTCGAAATATCATTTTGTTTGTATGAGATAACCAAGCCCTCTGTATTATTTGAGCTGAAATGTCTTTAAGCATTCTGAGAGAAAAAAAGAGGTTAATATTTATAAAGTAGTTTTCATTTTCCTAAAACCTTAGAGAACTATCAATTTATGCTTCCTCCTCCTGTACCTCCCCATCCTCCACTCTAAGACTGACCTAATGAGGAACATTTGGATGTGGTAATTGGAAGTGGTCATTTGCAGAACCTACTCAGAATGAGGATATGAAATACTTGAGGAGATTTCCCCTGAGATTAAAAAAAAAGTCCTGGCTAAAACTTTATCATCAAAAGGCATATAAAATATAAATGTATCATTAAGAGGCATATATATTATAAATAAAAAGTGTGAGGCGACAAGCTCACTTCCCAAAAACATTCACGACCTGAAATGAAATGTACAACTAGTTCAAGTGCTATGAAAATGGAATGGGGAATAGTCAAAGTTACAGGAGGCCCAGTTCTCTTCTGGGGGTGGACAACTACGCCCTAGAAAAAGAAACTTCCTTCTCTGATCTTTGCTTGAACCAGGCTCATCCAGGTCAAGTCAGAATTATTCTACTTTTGGTCATATCCCAGCACTGGCAGGTTGTAGGGGTCTCCTCCTTCATACATTCTCACTCCGTCATTACCCCTTACAGTGCTATGTACAAAGACAGGTACTCCTGCATAATGCTACCCATTGGCTGGCAAAATGCAAGCTACAAGATATAAAGAAGAAAAGGCTAGGCCAGGCGCAGTGGCTCACGCCTGTAATCTCAGCACTTTGGGAGGCCGAGGCGGGAGGGATCACCTGAGGCCAGGAGATCGAGACCAGCCTGGCCAACACGGTGAAACCCCGTCTCTACTAAAAATATAAAAATTAGACATGCATGGTGGTGCACGCCTGTAATCTCAGCTACTCGGGAGGCTGAGGCAGGAGAATTGCTTGAATCTGGCAGATGGAGGTTGCAGCGAGCCGAGATTGCACCACTGCACTCCAGCCTGGGCGACACAGCGAGACTCCATCTCAAAAAAAAGGAAAAAGCCTGAAGTATGGAGACAAACCTTTGAATCCTATCTGATGCCATTTATTAGCTGTTAACTTTCTTCAAGCCACTTACCTTCTCCCGGTTGCTACTACTTCATGTATAAAATATAAAAATTGTTTCACAAGGTTGTATCAGGATCAAGTAGATGTGTGTTAATATGCTTTGTAAATTAGAAAATGCAATTATAATTATTCAATTTGAAAGTAATTTTAAAACACAAAATCTCTGATTTACAAAACAAGAAGCATTTGAAATTATCTGGATAAGTACTGTTTGGAAACTGTACAGTTGTGGAAAATAACACAAGGCAAAATACGGGTACTTACGATAGTAATGATCTTGAATTTGGTGCATTTGCGAAATGTACTCTGCGAACTTTTCCTAAGGATTTTGTACCTGATTTCAGAATACCTTTACCTGGTACATTTGAGGAACGGTTCATTTTCCCTCCAATGAAGTAATCTGAAAGTACATAAATGAGGCCTTTGAGGTCATAATTTATACTATTACACTGTTTGGACAAGACTCAAGTGCCATATGATTGTTGTACTAATTCTCAATCCTTTAAAAAAGAAGGCATTGTGGATCTCTTAAAGTTGCTTACAGTTTACATTGTGTACTAAAAATATTATATGGTATATGGAAAAGACAAATAAATCTATCCACAGCCTTATAACTGGTCTGTCTCCAGTCTTTTTCTCCTCTTATTCATCTTCCACACTACACGCGGAGTTAACTTTTTAACTCAATAATTCAATCTCATCACTCCCCAGCTGTCTACCAACAAGCTCATTGAGGGCAGGAGGCATCTTGTTGACTATGGAGTCCTCAGTGCCTAGCACAGCGGAGAGTTTTTACATGTTTGTCTAAAAACGTTTTGTCCCAGTTTTATCATCAAATAGCAGTGAGACTTTGAGCAAGTCACTTAACCTCTCAGTGGTTCAGTTCCCTCCTTGGTAAAGTGAGAGGGTATACACTAAATTTCTGATTCCACCTCCAACTTTCTATTCTTTAAAGCATCCAATCTGGATGCAGTAATACTCCAATTTGGATGCAGCTCCCAAATTCTTAGTCACTGCTTGGTCTTTGTTACTAAACCAGGGGCTCGTTATCATTTCTTTTGGTGCCATGGACCCCTTAGGGACAGAGCTCTTTAAAACGCGTAACATGGGTAACACGGCCGGGCGCGGTGGCTCACTCCTGTAATCCCAGCACTTTGGGAGGCCGAGACGGGCGGATCACGAGGTCAGGAGATCGAGACCACCCTGGCTAACACGGTGAAACCCCGTCTCTACTAAAAATACAAAAACTAGCTGGGCACGGTGGCGGGCGCCTGTAGTCTCAGCTACATGGGAGGCTGAGGCAGGAGAATGCCGTGAACCCGGGAGGCGGAGCTTGCAGTGAGTGGAGATGGCGCCACTGCACTCCAGCCTGGGCGACAGAGCGAGACTCCGTCTCAAAAAAACAAAAAACAAAAAAACGCATAACATACATAGGATTACAAAGTGTTCCAATTATACTGAAATCATTAAAATATTTTTTTAAAACAAAATTATAGTAAATGTGTCTTAATGCATTAAATGAGCTCCAATGACTACTGTATTTTTGAAGTAGTAATGAGCGTAAATATTTCAAGATCTCTGACATGACTGCAATGTAACATGAAAATATCTGTGCTTTCCATTGATGACAAAGTCATCAATGCTAATACTACTGTGGCTTGTTGTCTACACTATAATTGAAAGAAACAACGTTCAGTTAGAGGTTAGTGAAAATGAAGTTGTCATTTTTCCCCCACACAAGTTCGCACACCCCATGAATTAAGACCTTCTGCCCTAATTTATCAATATGTTTCACACTTTTACGTATGTGTGATGTTACACTGCTGATGCAGAGAGCCTTCTGAGTCTATTCAATATTTCTCCTTGGGGATGCCTTGGAATATACAATCCTCTTAAGAAAGAGAAAAGTAGCCCTTAACATCTGGGAGTTGGCTGGCAGTCACAGCTGGGCCTTGGTGTTATCACTGCTTCCTAACAACACCCGATCCAGAGCAAAGCTCCTGCTTCCTTGAACTTACCCCAAAATCACCGAACCAAAGCCCAAATCCTGTAATAAATCTAACTCTTTTACTGAAATATGCCACTGTGTTCCTACATGTGCGTTCTCCTTGGAGCAATGAGAAACCCAATTTCTTCAACTACAGGTGTGCCCCTAGTGGTCTTTGGCTGGAGGGCAGTGGCACGTCACTGCACAAATTCCAAATTTTTCCAGATGCCCGCCCGGATAGGGCTTACACTTTTTATAGGATTAGGGCAGAAATACAGAATGAAATAGGAAATACATCCTTATTATGAGACAGTGAAACAATTGTTTTGGCTAGAACACAGGTTTCAAAGGCAGACTAATGGGTTTGGATCCTAGCTTCCCACTTTCTGTGTGGTCTCGTACAAATTACTTCTATGTGCCTCAGTTTCTTCATCTATGTATTGGGAATAATAATCATGCCCACCTACTTCCGTCGTTGGAAAGATTAGATAAATGTGAATAAAGAACTTAGATCATGACTGCGCATATCAAAGTGCTGTATCAGTGCTTGTTACTCTTGTTAATAAGATAATTATTGCCATTATCATTTACTTCTACAAGTATTAAGGGACAAACATTTGATTCCCAGAGAGGAGGCTTACCGCTTGTTTCTTAAAGGGAAAAAATAAGGTCAGAGCCTTTTCCGATTAAAGGACACAGCATATTAGTTTAAATCTAAAACCTGAGAAACCTCCAGTCCACGGTTAAAATCTTTCGTAAAATAAATCCAGGCCGCCAACCGGCGGCTTCCGGCTGCGAGGCTTTCGAAGTCGCCCGAGACCCTCCAAGCGCCCCCTCCCGGCAGCCTCTGCTCACA
Organism: Chlorocebus sabaeus; assembly: GCF_047675955.1. NCBI lineage: Eukaryota > Metazoa > Chordata > Mammalia > Primates > Cercopithecidae > Chlorocebus > Chlorocebus sabaeus. The sequence goes on from NC_132933.1 coordinate 128,939,327, forward strand.
GAAATCCCAGTCCACGCCGCTGGGCGCCCGGTCGCCGCGGCAAAGGCAGTTTCCCAGCGCCGCGCGACGCCAGGCACCTCCCTCCTCGCGCCTCCGCGTACCACCCACACAGAGCCGGCGCTTTCTTGCCGCCTAGCAACCGCCGGCGCAGGGGCGGAGCCTCTTGGAGGGCGGGGTTTGCGTTCATCCACCGCCCGGGCGCGACGCGCTGCAGCTCAGCGACGCGGCTTCTAGAACGGGGTGATTGAACTAAGCCTTCGCCGCACCGAGTTTGCAGTACGGCCGTTACCCGCATCGTGGCCTGCTTGCGGTTGGAGAAATCAAGGCCCTACCGGGCCTCCGTAGTCACCTCTCTATAGTGGGCGTGGCCGAGGCCGGGGTGACCCTGCCGGAGCCACCGCTGCTAGCGACATGTTCAAGGTGAGAGCGTGGAGCCGGGTCACAGCTGTCACCGCCCCCTCCCGGCTGCCCGAGCCCTCCCCGCGCTCTCTTGGGGCCTCTCCGCAGGCCAGGCCCGAGGCTTTTCCCGCCACTGGGCCGGCTGCGTCCCGGCCCCGCGGTTCATTCACTGGTCTACTGGGGATGAGCGGCTGCCGGGAGGAGGCGAGAGACCCCCGGGTGGGTGGGGGCGGCCCTTTGGGTTGTGCTTTCGTGAATTAAACACTTTGAAAATGTGAAGTGCCTTCCCCCAAAGTACCCATCCCCTCGGCTGGTGCCCTCTTGGGATCGTGGGTAGGGGGAGGCCAGCTCAGGGCACTGCGGGGTTCGCGGCTTTAGTTGCCTGGCAGGCTCAGGTTTCAGAACCTGATGTGTGGATGGGGGAGGGTCATTTTAGGAGAAGCTGTGCAGGGTATGGGGGAGGCTGGAGTGGGATGGCTGGGTGACGACGAAAGCTGGAGCTTTGCTCCACTCCCCAGGGAACATTATTTAATACGGACCAGTGGACCCCCTTCCCTGCGTTTTGTGAACTCGTGTCCTTTGGGAAAAAAATAGACTTTTACAATGAAGACTTAATTTCGAAAATCTGCACTGTAGTATAAAGCCATTATTCTACTTTTTAAAAAGTAAATTATATGTATTTTGTTATAAAAAATCACAGGCTACCAGAAATTAATCTACAAAATTGAGTCTTCAAGAAGCATAGTACCCATAAAATAGTGCTAATGAAATCTCAGAATCGTAGTATTCATTTAAAAGTTTTGTTGAGCTCTGCAATGTGCTTTGGGTACGTTAATAAAGGCTGTAAAATCAGAACATGCATTCTGCCTTCTAGTCCTGGCGTTGCCACTTTCTAGCTGTGTGACCTTGGGCAAGTCACTTACCTTTTCTGTGCCTATCTTCTTTTTTGGTGAAATTGGTGTAATAACATCTACCTCATAGGGTTGTTATAAGGAGTAAGTAAGTTGGTATGTGTAAAGCACTTGGAAAAGGCCTAGTATTTTCTCTTACTCTGTTTTCAGGCAGCTCACAGTTTAGTCAGGAAGACAGATCCTATAATCAACATTCATTTGATAAATTTGTATATTAAACACCTGTTATGTGCTAGGAGCTCAGCTCCATTTCAGGGTTACAACAAGGAAAGATATGCTGTGGCCAGTTTAACTATATGTGTACCAACACTGTAGTAAGGTAGTGAAAAGGAGAGCAGGATCCACTTGGCTTAACCAGGGGTTCCTAACCTGGGGCCCTCAGCTCCTCAAAGGACCTGCACATAAATTTCAGGGAGTCCCTGAACTCTGATGGGGAAAAAATATAGCTATTTTTAGCAATCTCCAGTTGGAATTGAGCACTTCCTTTAGTTATGGGTAATGTTTCAATTATCTATTGTTGGGTAACAAATCACTGCAAACCAGTGCCTTAAAACAAGAATTGTTTCTCAAAATCTATGGGTGGCTGGGTAGTTCTGCTGGTGGCTTGACTGAAAGTTGGCCTCACTCGCATGTCTGGGGGCTTGGTGCCCCTCCGTGTGCCTAGCTTGGACTTCCTCACTTGGTTACTGACTTCCAAGAGGGCAAGTCCCAAGGCACAAACACAGCATCATGTTTGCTGATGTCAAAACAAGTCACGCAGCCAAGTCCAGAGTTGATACGGTGGGGAACTACACAAGGTCATAGACATGAGTTGGTGCACTTCACTGGGGCCATTCATTTTACAAGCTCTTACCTTAACAAACCACAGTAGTATTAGCAGTACCTGTTACCAGTGGAAGTCACAGTATCAGCACAAGTCACAGACATTTTCATATCACATTACAGTTGTTGCAGATCTCAAAATATCATTTATGCTCATTACTACTTCAGAACTATGGTAGTTAATAAGACTCACTGCTAGATCTTTTTGTTTAGTGGGCTAGTAAAGAAGCACATACTGTTTATATCAGATATTTGTGTTTAAAAAATAAGATTATTTCAATATAGTTGGCACTTTTTTGTATGCAATTAGAGGCATCATTTTGAGAAGGGGTCTATAGGTCTCACTGGTGGCCAAAGAGGTCCATGGCACAAAAAAAGGTAAAGAACCCCTGAGGACTTCAGAGAAGGCTTCGCAGACGGGACACTTAAATTTAGTTTTGAGACAGGTAGGAGTTCTTCAGGTAAATGAGCGGGGGAACATCAGTGGATTCCATTGGGGGAAGTGCTGGAAACTCAGTTTTGATGTGTCAAGGGAAAGATACAGTGAGCTGAGATGATGATTATTGTTATCATTATTTTTTTCAAACAGAGTCTGGCCCTGTTGCCCGGGCTGGAGTGCAGTGGTACGATCTCGGCTCACTGCAACCTCCGCCTCCCGGGTTCAAGTGATTCTCCTGTCTCAGCCTCCCCAGTAGCTAGGATTACAGGCGCCTGCCACCACACCCAGCTAATTTTTTTTGCATTTTTAGTAAAGATGGGGTTTCACCATGTTGGCCAGGCTGGTCTCGATCTCCAAACTCCTGATCTCGTGATTCGCCCGCCTCAGCCTCCCAAAGTGTTGGGATTACAGGTGTGACCCACTGTGCCTGACTGAACTGAGATTATTTCAGGTGAACGTGCACTTTGGGTAGAAAAGTAGAAAGATCACAACAAACCTTGGAGGACACCAAAATATAAGGAGTAGGCAGAGGAAAGGGGGAGGCCAGACTTGAGAAGTAGCAGTAGGAGCAGAAAAGAGTGATGTTTAGAAAATCGAGAGAGAAAAGTTTCAAGGAGAAATGGCTATATTAGGATACTTTCAGCTGGGAAAACCCAATTGCTTAAATAGTAAGGAAAATTCTCTCACAAAGTCCAGAGGAAGAATGGATTCCAGGCTCTGATTCGGTTGGTCAACAGTGTCATCAAGGACCTATCTCTTCTTGGCTTTCCACAGTCAGGTTGGTTTCCTTTAGGGTTGCAAAATGACTATCAGTAGCATACACACTTTCTCATTCTCTAGAGCAAGAGGAGGAGAGAGAAAAAACTCCCACAATTGGTCCTTCAGTCTGATTGGACCAACTTAGGTCAGTTGTCTGACCCTATAACAGTTGTCAGAGGAATGACGTGATCTTATTGGCTTAGACTGAACAGGATCAACCCAGGGTGGCATCACTTAATCACAGGGGAGAGGAATGCATTCATGAACACAATGGAGTTCTTTTAGGAAGGAAGAGGGAGAATAGAGATTGGATATGCAACCAACAATGTCCATGATGGAGATATAAGCTAGATGAGATATGAGTTAGTTAGATATCATGAGGTGTGTTCGTTTGGGCACTTTGGAAAGCTTTCATGATCCTTAAACTTTAGGTTTATTGATTGAAGTGAAGGGTAGATTAACCTGGGTTGGTGACTGAGGGCTGAGTAAATGGACACTATAGTGGTTGATAAGCTTGACTGTCAAGGGAAGGAGAGAGAATTTGGTAATTAGAAGGATATGTTCAGTCAAGATTCTAGAGAGAATACCTCAGCTTTGCAAGGAAGAGAGATTCCTACCCGACAGATGGAAGGAAAAGAAAGATGCGAGGGATTGTAGACCTGTGGTTCTCTATAGAATGGTACGACTATACAGAATGGTACATTTTGGAAACTTGTGGGATTGTTCTTTTTTTTTTTTTGAGACGGAGTCTCGCTCTGTTGCCTAGGCTGGAGTGCAGTGGTGCGATCTTGGCTCACTGTAACCTCCACATCCTGGGTTCACGCCATTCTCCTGCCTCAGCTTCCCGAGTAGTTGGGACTATAGGCGTCCGCCACCACGCCCGGCTAATTTTTTGTATTTTTAGTAGAGACGGGGTTTCACCGTGTTAGCCAGGATGGTCTCGATCTCCTGACCTCATGATCCGCCCGCCTCAACCTCCCAAAGTGCTGGGATTACAGGCGTGAGCCACTGTGCCCAGCCGTCTTTTTTTTTTTTTTTTTTTAAACTTTACAAAAATTATAGCTGAAAATGGGGTTGTTCTTTATGTCTTTAGTTGTGTTGAACATTTACATACTGAAATATAATTCACATAAATCTTTCCTTTTTGTTCACCTTTATGCTACCATCATACTATACTGATTTACATTTTGGACTTATGCATGTAACTTAGTGATGAATTTTATTTCAGGATACCAAAAGAGTGTCACAAAATATTTGTCATAAAATGGTGATGTTAGGTCTAGTAGTTGAGAACCAGTGCTTGTCAAACTTTAACGGGCATGTGACTCTTGTTAAAATGAATTCCAATTCAGTAGGTCTGGGATGCGGCCTCAGATTCTCCATTTTTTTTTTTTTTTTCCGAGATGGAATCTCACTCTATCACCCAGGCAGGAGTGCAGTGGTGCAGTTTCTGCTCACTGCAACCTCTGCCTCCCGGTTCAAGCAATTCTCCTGCCTCAACCTCCTGAGTAGCTGGGATTGACAGGCACACGCCATCATGTCTGGCTAATTTTTTGTATTTTTAGTAGAGACGAGGTTTCACCATGCTGGCCAGGCTGGTCTCAAACTCCTGACCTCGTGATCTGCCTGCCTCGGCCTCCCACCATGCTGGGATTACAGACGTGAGCCACCGCACCAGGCCAGATTCTCCATTTTTTGACTAGCTCCGGGTTCTGTAGTTTTCGTTGGTCCCCTTTGAATAGCAAGAATGGAGGCAAATCAGTAGATGAATGGTTCTTGTGTTTTCAAGATGGATGGTTTTATAAACGTGGTGGGATTTGGGACTGGCACTGACCAAGGAACAAAAAGATAGGCAGACCCTTTGAGGGCTCTACTGAGAGCGCTCCTCCTGCATGTTTGTGCAGACTGGGGGTGGAGTTAACGGTAGGATTGATCGGGATTTGGGAGTTAACAGCTTGGGTCAACTATAACTGGAGGGCAAAGGAGTTAATAGTATAGGTGTTGGTAGTAAAAGTACAATGGTGGTACAAGTACAATGTGTCTGACTAGTTATGTGCATATTAAGTACACACTGTACTTAAAATATATACTGCAATGTTTTGATATAGTTATTCATCTTCAGGTCACTAGGGGGCATTGGTGGATTAAAAAACACATTTGAAAAGCTGCCCAGTATTCGCATTCCATTGTAGGAAGCAGCTTATCCTTGTGCTGCTGCAGGAAGTTTGAATATTGGATACATATACCCAGATTCACGTTATTAGATTTCCTTCATTATACAGATTTTATCCTAGTCCAACTATGGGCTGGGCATCATGCTGGACTCTGGTGGGTACAAGTGAAAAGACCCAGTTCTTATCTAGGAGAGAGGTCCCAAATCTGGCCACACATCAGAATTATTCAAGGAGACAGTTTCCAAGCCCCTGCCCATGGTTCTGACTGACTTTTTAGGTGGAGTCCAGGAACCACTAGTTTTGAAAAAGCCACCCAAGGTGATTATGAAACTTTCATTTCAGAAGCTTACAATGCAGTTACCAGCACAGACTTTAAAGGTCCATTACGATGCAGTGGGTCTCAACCTTGACTGCATGTTAGAGCCACCTGGGGAGCTTTTAAAAGTCCCAATGCCCAGTCTAGAACCTATACCAATGACATCAGAAATCTCTAGGGGTAGGATTAGGCATCTAGTTTTTGGAGCAAGCAGCCAGCCTTGAGAACTACTGGCTTAGAGAAAGGGAAGAGCAACAGCAGGGGGCATCAGAAGGCTTTATAGAGAAGAACATGCCTATGCTGACCTTTGGAGCTAGGCAGACAAGGTTGAAAGGGCCTTCCAAACAGAGAAGAAAAGCACATGCAAGGACACAGAAGTGTGAGAGAGTTCAGAACAATGTTAAGACCTTGGGCTTCATTGTGTTCCTTGTGAGAGATACTAAAGTTTTCTGTAGCTGCTTCCTCATTTGTAAAACAAGGATGAGATGCTTACCAACCTCAAATTATTGCGTGGATTAAATTCATTCCTACCCAAAGCTTAGAACAATGCTTGACTCAAAGTAAGGGCTCAGGAAATATGAGCTGTTACTTTTAGTTGGCATCTTGTAAGAGGCTGCTAAGATAGTGTTACGGTAGTGCACAGTCTTGGGGCTCTCCAAAAGTATTTTTTATTTCAAAACTGGTAGTCCGTTGGATGTGGCAGATGAGGGAGAAGGATAAATTGAGGATTCTGCCCAGGCTTTTGACTTTTGACTGTGGGAACTATTCATTGAGGTGGGAAAGTGGAAGAAGGTTGAGTTTGGTTTGAAGGGGAGGTGACGGTTTGGTTTTGAGCGGGTTGGGCTTGTTGAAATATCTGGGCATTGGGAGGGGGAAATCAGTTGACGTAGAACCCAAGGGTATGGACTTTTCCTGCCTCAGGCGTGGACTGGAAATTGGGAAATCGTCAGCTGCTAACTGAAGCCTCCAGGGCAAGAAGGTGGCCTAGTGAAAACTGGTCTATGTCACTTCCTTCCTCAAGGACAAGTAATGTGACCAGTACTCAGAGCTCACCACACTGAGGAGCCTGAGTGAACATGTCCATGGCTATAAGGCGTTATTACCTCACACATTCTTTGTGGCTTAGTGTAATACTTACATGCCTGTCTTCCTGAAATTAATTTTCTTACCATGTTACTAGTATGTTACTAGTACAAACTGAGGGAGAATTACAATACTAAATGGAAAAGGAAAATCATCTGTAAATTGGAAGAGTAATGTAACTTTTATACTTGAACATTATTTTAAAAGCCACATATTTGGAAAGATAATAAAGGTTTTTTTCCCTAACAGTTTAAGCATCTTCGAGGGAATTCTTGAGGAATTATAGTAACTACATTTTTACTCACACAAATACATTTTTTATGTACAGAATTAATTGGTTGTTTCTTTTTCCTTTCTTACCTTTCAAAGAAGTTAGACAGTAGATCACAGAGACAAAGAAAAAACTGCTCTGTAGCTCTGGATGCGATCTTTTCAGCCTCAGGTTCTAGTTGTGTTTCTGGCTGAGCGCCCTTGTTGAGATTTCTTTTTTTCTTTTTTTTTTTTTTTTTTTTTGCACCAGAGTCTTGCCCTGTCACCCAGGCTGGAGTGCAGTGGTGCAGTCTTGGCTCACCGCACCCTCCGACTCCTGGGTTCAAGCTGTTCTCCTGCCTCAGCCTCCCAGGTAGCTGGGACTACAGGCATGCACCACCACGCCTGGCTAGTTTTTGTATTTTTATTAGAGATGGGGTTTCACCATGTTGGCCAGACTGGTCTCGAACTCCTGACCTTAAGTGATCTGTCCTCCTCGGCCTCCCAGAGTGCTGGGATTACAGGCATGAGCCACCACGCCCGGCCCGTTGAGATTTCTTAATCTCTCAGCGTCCTCTGATCATGATCCTGTGGGGATAGTGATATGTCCCTCTGTATCTCACAGGGCTGTTGGGAGATTCAAATGAGATGATACGTGAAAAGAACTGTGAACTACAAAGTACTATATCAGTGTAAGGTGTTTTCTGTTCCTCTTGTATCACATTTGTCCACTGAAGTGATCTATGCTTGCAGGTTAACACTCTGGACTTAACAACTCTAAAAAGTGAATTAACTTGGGTTATTTCACTTCTCATTTGGAAATGAATTCTGCTCAGGACACTGTAGCATTCTTCTATCTACTTCTAAAATGCAGATAGCCTCACAGTTGTAACTAACAGTGGAAGAGGAGAAAGAAGAGGTAAAACGATACATTAAAAGAATGGGGAGATTAGAGACACAGTGGAGGAAAAAAGTAGATAATGTCCCAGACATTTATGATAAATGAATTGATTACCCCATGAGGCATGTTGATGTTTATAGACTTTTATGACATAAAGGTTTAATTTATAATCTACATGTATATGTGTTCTACACCCATGTCCTTTCTAGGCTAGACTGGGACTTCTTAGAGGCTAGGAAATGAACTTTCATGTTTGTTTGTATTGTACATTTAAAATTAGATATATAAATGCAAGTTATTAGGTATATAATCTCAATAGCAAAGATATCTGTTTCGAAAAGTTTAGACTTATTTTTAATACGACAAGAAAGTACTAAAAGATCTTTAAAATAAAGGAATTTTTAGAGTGTATCAGTTGATTTTCCCCACTAATGCTTAAGTGGAATTTTACAGTTACTTCATATAGCATGAAACTTTATATATTTTCAGGGGCAAAAAAATCCTAGTCTGAAGATATATTTTAGAATTTGGAAGTTATTTATTTTTCACTTTTGCTGAGTTTTTCCTAATTTTTGTATGGCCTCGTGCCAGTTTTGTTAGAAAATTTAATCAGTGCCAATTTCTTAATGTGGTAGGTTTTTAAACTTATTTTTGGTGTTCACTAAAACTTGGAGAAGCAGAAATGTAGGGCAAGGGTCGTAGAGTTTTCAGTATGCTGAAAGCCTATAACTTTGATTGTTGAGCTATATTTTCCTGATACAGCTTTATGCATTATGGATAGTATAGTTGAATTTTGAGTGAATATTGTTTTAAAGGCACTTTAAGTACAGTTACCCTTTGTCTTCCTATTTCTGGCTGTTTGAAGCAATGCAGAGTGTTTTATTCAAAGCCCACACTGGCTCCCGCTTAAGGACTTCTTTGTTTGGTTCCATGAGGATGAGGAGCCCCCTCTGTGGTAGCTAGAGATAGATCCACAAGTGCATGTTCATTGCCTTAGTGTGGAGGAATTCCCAGTAGTTTTTTTTTCAGATATGTCTATTCCTTCTTCTGAACAGTCTTTTAAAATAGGATATATGAAACTAACTAATAAAGGTTCTTTTTTCTCTTCCCCCATTCCACAAACTTCAGTCCTTGTGAACTAGCCTGTTTTTCTTTGTGCTTGCTGAAATGAGTCTCCTCTCCTATTAGAGGTGCTGATTCATGTGACATGGGTTAGACTGGTGAGTGAGTAAGTAAGCAAAAAGTGATTATGAGGGCTCCAAGAAGTTTCCTAAACTGTCTGTTAATGGTTTACCTCACTTGGCAGATAGAACTTAGCCTGTTTGTGGAGTCACACCATCTGGGAGTCCTGTTGAAGTTGCTGGGTATAGTCCAAACATTTACTTTCCTTGTTTTTTTCCTTATTTTTGCAGATTTTCATTATGAGGTCAGATGGTCATCAGCCAAATTGAGTCTTGTATGTGATTTTTTTTTTTTTTTTTTTCAAAAAAGGCTGACAGTTTTCCTTAAAGAAGAAGCACGCACATGAGTAACTGAGATGAAGTCGAAGGCAGTTTTCATTAGTGAGTTCAGAGTTCTCTGTGCACATGGTGGGCTGTTAAGATATGAAACCTGGGTCGAGGCCCGACGTGGTGGCTCACACCTGTAATCCCAGCACTTTGGGAGGCTGAGGCAGGAGAATTCCTTGAGCCTAGGAGTTCGAGGCCAGCCTGGGCAACTTGGTGAAACCCCTTCTCTACAAACAATGCAGAAATTAGCCGGGTGTGGTGGCGCCTGCCTGTAGTCCCAGCTACTCAAGAGGCTGAGATGGGAGGATCACTTGAGCCCAGGAGGTTGAGGCTGCAGTGAGCTGTGATCGTGCCACTGCATTCCAGCCTGAGTGACAGAACGAGACCCTATCCCCCCCCCCAAAAAAAGAGATACGAAACCTGTGTCTAGATAGAGTTTTGTTTTGAGAGTCGTATGTCTAGATAGAAACCTGTGTCTAGATAGATGTTTTTTGTTTTTTGAGACAGAGCCATGTGTCTAGATAGATTTTTTTTTTTTTTTTTTGAGACAGTGTCATGCTCTGTCGCCCAGGCTGGAGTGCAGTGGTGCAATCTTAGCTCACTGCAACGTCCACCTCCCAGGCTCAAGCAATCCTACCTCAACCTCTTGGGTAGCTGGGACTATAGGCACGTGCCACCATGCCCAGATAATTTTTTGTATCTTTTGTAGAGAAGGAGTTTCACCTTCAGCCTCTTGCCCAGGCTGGTCTTGAACTCCTGGGCTCAAAGGATCTGCCTGCCTCAGCCTCCCAAAGTGCTGGGATTACAGGTGTGAGCCAGCATACCCAGTCCAGATAGATTTTACTTTGACAGAATAGCTCTCCTATTAAATGATGTACATTTTATTAGTTGCTTGAAAACATAGATGCGTTAGAAAAGCTAAACTTGAAGCAAATGTTCCCTTATGATTTTTTCCTCCCTATGTTCCCTTAATTCAGAAAAGATTGAGTGGATCCCAGGATGCCATTCTAATAGAGAAAAAAGCATATATATGTAGGAGTCTTAAGTAGCAGTAAATTTCTGTCTGGATGAAGAAGTTCAAAATAAATTCTGAACCTGATAAATTACATGTTGTCTGTGTTCCAAGTCTTTGAAACCAGTATAGCCCAACTGGATGACTCAAAACCTGCCTAAATGAACAATTATCTCACTCTTTGGCCCTGAGGTTTTCTTCCCATTTATCACACAAGTTTATTATTTTTCTACATGAATTTTATACAGTCTAATCGCTATTTTTAAAGACCAGAAAATGAAACAATTGCAGATGAGACATTTTGTTTGCTTTGCTGACCTAATTTTGTGGTGAATTCTACCCTCCAAAGATAAGATAAAACTCGATTTTCTGTGAGAAAAAGATAATATTAGTCTTGAAAACAGTCTCATTTTTTTCTTTGCTTATCTCTTTAGATTGTAGTCTGTTTATAGTGGGTGAGAAAGAACTAGGAAATACCAATTACTGTAGTACAGAACTAAAGAATTAAAAATTTCTCATAAAATAGTTCTACGTTTGCCACAGCAGGAAGAGTTTTTTTTATATTGTTTAAAGTCTGAACTTTACTGGGCATGGTGGTTCACACCTGTAATCCCAACGCTTTGGGAGGCCAAGGCAGGAGGATTGCTTGAGGCTAGGAGTTCGAGACCAGCCTGGGAAACGTAGTGAGACCCCCATCTCTACCAAAAAAAAAGAAAAGAAAAAAATAGCTGAGTGTGCTCCATTGCACCCATAGTCCTAGGTATTTGAGAGGCTGAAGCAGAAGGATTAGGTGAGCCCAGGAGTTCAAGGCCACGGTGAGCTGTGATTGTACCACTGCACTCCAGCCTGAGTGACAAAGGGCAATAAATTCTTGGCTTTATAACCTCCTTTGCTGTGAAACAGATCAAAATGATTATGGCTTTTATTGTTATTGTTAAGTATGAGTGCTCCCAAACTTTACATTCAAATGAATGCATCAAAACAGTTGTTTTGAGAGGATAGATTTAATTATACTGTCAATATATTTATTCCAAAAATTCTATCACTGATCAAAGCATTTTTACTCTTCCTCGTTTGGAATTATCTTCAAACTTTGTGGCAAGCTCTTTAGAATATTCTCAGGAGCAAGCCATTTTTGTTCTTTGCATGTTACAAAACAAATCAATGTTTTTTTGTAAAAACTTTAGGAAATACAGATAATATTAAGAATTACCTTTAATATCACCACCTATAGACAGCCACTGTTAACATCTTTTTGTTGTTGTTGTTGAGACGGAGTCTCACTCTGTTGCCCAGGCTGGAGTGCAGTGGCATGATCTTGGCTCACTGCAACCTTCACCTCCCGGGTTCAAGTGATTCTCTTGCCTCAGCCTCCTGAGTAGCTGGGATTACAGGCGTGCGCCACCATGTCCAGCTAATTTTTGTGTTTTTAGTAGAGACAGGGTTTCACCGTGTTGGTCATGCTGGTCTCGAACTCCTGACCTCGTGGTCTGCCCACCTCAGCCTCCCAAAGTGCTGGGATTACAGGCGTGAGCCACCGCACCCGACCCTAACATCTTTTTAGACTCCATTCTGGACATATTCAAATATACCCTTGGTATGACATTTTCAAAAAACTCAGTGGAATCATACTACAAGTCCCCTTCCCCCCCCTTTTTTTTTTAAAAAACAAATGCCATTTTTTTTTCTTTTTTTTTGTAGAATGAGATAATCTTATTATTGATCAAGTTTACATAAAGCTTGATTCTTTACCACCACCACTACAGAAAGAAAAGCTTATGTTGGACACTATGTTTAATTGGGAGATGTAGAAAAGATTCAAGTAGAGATTGTTTTAATGATGACTAATACTGTAATTTTTTTTTGCTATTTTACTTTAAGTCCTGGGATACATGTGCAGAACGTGCAGGTTTGTTACATAGGTATACATGTGCCATGTTGGTTTGCTGCACCTATCAACCTGTCATCTAGGTTTTAAGCCCTGCATGCATTAGGTAATTGTCCCAATGGTCTCCCTCCTCTTGCCCTCCACCCCCGATAGGCCTCGGTGTGTGATGTTCCCTTCCATGTGTTATCACTGTTCAACTCCCACTTATGAGTGAGAACATGTGTTTGGTTTTCTGTTCCTGTGTCAGTTTGCTGAGAATGATGGCTTCCAGCTTCATCCATGTCCCTGCAAAGAACTCACTCTCTTTTATGGCTGCATAGTATTCCATGGTGTATATGTGCCACATTTTCTTTATCCAGTCTATCATTGATAGGCATTTGGGTTGCTTCCAAGTTTTTGCTATTGTAAATAGTGCTGCAATAAACATACGTGTACAGATGCCATTTTCTAATCTTTGTGTGTGTGTGTGGAGATAGTGAATCTTTTTTTCTTTTTTTTTTTTTTTTTTGAGGCAGAGTCTCACTTCATTGCCCAGGCAGGAATGCAGTGACACAATCTTGGCTCACTGCAGCCTTTTGCCTCCTGGGTTCAAGCGATTCTCCTGCCTCAGCCTCCTGAGTAGCTGGGGCTACAGGAGCCCACCACCATGCCCGGCTAATTTTTGTATTTTTAGTAGAGACAGGGTTTCACTATGTTGGCCAGGCTTGTCTCAAACTCCTGACCTCAGGTGATCTGGCTGCGTCGGCCTCCCAAAGTGCTGGGATTACAGGCCTGAGCCACTGCATCCGGCCCATTTTCTATTCTTTACCACTCTTCTTTAAAATATATTGAGACTGGTTTTCTTTTTTTTTTTTTTTTTAAGATGGAGTTTCACTCTTGTTGCCAAGCTGGAGTGCAGTGGCGTGATCTTGGCTCACTGCAACCTCCGCCTCCAGGGTTCAAGCAATTCTCCTGCTTCAGCTTCCTGAGTAGCTGGGATTACAGGCACACGCCACCATGCCTGGCTAATTTTTTCTATTTTGAGTAGAAACGGGGTTTCACCATGTTAGCCCGGCTTCTCTCAAACTCCTGACCTCAGGTGATCTACCCACCTTGGCTTCCCAAAGTGCTGGGATTACAGGTGTGAGCCACTGCGCCTGGCCGAGACTGATTGTCTTTTAGGCTTAAAATGTGATCTGAATGGAAGCCATATGATTACATATTAAAAGTAAATTTTGGTTGAGTGTGGTGGCTCATGTCTGTAATCCCAGCACTTTGGGAAGCCAAGGTGGGTGGATCACCTGAGGTCAGGAGTTCAAGACCAGCCCGACCAACGTGGCAAAACCCCATCTCTACTAAAAATATAAAAATTAGGCATGGTGACATGTGCCTGTCATCCCAGCTACTTGGGAGGCTGAGGTAGGAGAATCACTTAAACCCGGGAGGCGGAGGTGGCAGTGAGACGAGATCACACCACTGCACTCCAGCCTGGGTGACAGGGTGAGACTCTGTCTCAAAAAATAATAATAATAATAATTTTAAAAAATAAATTTCACTTATGAAATTTATATAAATAGTTGCAATAAATTCCGACTCCACATATGATTTATCAAGGTAACTACTTTGAAAAGAAAACGTCTATTTTTTTTTTAAATGTTATAAGTAATACTGAAATACCTTTTCCTTGTAAAAAGTCAAAATAGTGCAGTTGATCAGGTTGCTATTGTCCGCCTCCTGCCAGGCCCCTTCCCAGAGAAAGCCTCTGTTCTGTTTGGTGTGTGACCCTCCAGATTAGAAAGGATTGCTGGCCGGGCCTGGTGGCTCATGCCTATAATCCTAGCACTTTGGAAAGCTGAGGCGGGCAGATCACCAGAGGTCAGGAGTTCGAGAGCAGGCTGGCCAACATGGAGAAACCCTGTCTCTACTGAAAATACCCAAAAAAATTAGCTGGGCGTGGTGGCGGGCACCTGTTATTCCTGCTACTCAGGAGGCTGGAGAATCACTTGAACCCAGGAGGTGGAGGTTGCAGTGAGCCGAGATTGCGGCACTGCACTCCAGCCTGGGTAGCAAGAGTGAAACTCTGTCTCAAAAAATAAAAAATATAAAAATAAAATAAGAGATTGCTGTATAAAATGTAGGTACTGTCCTGAATGCTCCTTATGGAGGAGAGTATTCTGTATTCTTTTGATGTTTCAAGAATTATGGACTCATTTTATTTCTCCTGATTTTTATTTATTTTTATTTATTTATTTTGAGATGGAGTCTCACTCTGTCACCCAGGCTGGAGTGCAGTGGCATGATCTCAGCTCACTGCAAGCTCCGCCTCCCAGGTTCACGCCATTCTCCTGCCTCAGCCTCCCGAGTAGCTGGGACTACAGGCACCTGCCACCATGCCCTGCTAATTTTTTGTATTTTTAGTAGAGACGGGGTTTCACCGTGTTAGGATGGTCTTGATCTCCTGACCTTGTAATCCGCCCACCTCGGCAAATCCCAGCACTTTGGGAGGCCAAGGCAGGCAGATCACCTGAGGTCAGGAGTTTGAGACCACCAGCCTAGCCAACATGGTGAAACCCTGTCTCTACTAAAAATACAAAAAAACTAGCCGGGCATGGTGGCGGGCACCTGTAATGCCAGCTACTTGGGAGGCTGAGGCAGGAGAATTGCTTGAACCCGGGAGATGGAGGTTGCAGTGAGCAGAAATCATGCCACTGCACTCCTGGCTGGGTGACAGTGCGAGACTCCATCTCAAAAAAAAAAAAAAAAAATTGGTGTGGTGGTGGCCACCTGTAATCCTAGCTACTTGGGAGGCTGAGGCAGGAGAATTGCTTGAATCCCAGGGGGGCAGAGGTTGCAGTGAGCTGAGATCACGCCACTTCACTCCAGCCTGGGCGAAAGAGCAAAACTCTGTCTCAACAAAATTTTTTTTTTTTTCATTCTTTATCATTGAAGAGTTGCTTTTATGTTGTCCTTTGTGTGTCTTGTAGGATCATTAAATAAGGTAGACAATCTCAGGAAAACAGGTTTTGGAGAAAGATAGTTGAAAACATAATGTCATACATTTTAAATATATAAATTTAAACTATATATAGAAATATATAAACTATATTATATATACTTAAAGTATATATATATTTAAACTATTTTTAAGTATATATGTATATATAAGTATGTATAGACACATCGTTTATATACATATATAAACTTGGTAGAAGGGTAAGGTAGTGTAAGTATATACTTATATATAGAGAGAGAATTTAAATTATATATATGGAAAATATAAAAGAAATAATATATTCCATCACTTCAAAAAAAAAAGGTCACCTTTGGATATAGTCTGTTTGAAGTAGCAGTTGAAAAGCCTGGTAACATGTCCATCAGGGAGTTAAAAACACAAGAAACACACAAGCCTGAGGCTTAGGGAGAGGTCCAGGCTAGGGATACTGATAGTAGCATATGGGTGGGAGTTAAAGACTTAGATTTTGGCCAGGCGCGGTGGCTAATGCCTATGATCCCAGCACTTTGGGAGGCCGAGGCACGGTGGATCACTTGAGTCCAGGAGTCTGAGACCATCCTGGCCAACATAGCGAAACCCCGTCTCTACTAAAAACACAAAAATTAACTGGGCGTGGTGGCAGGTGCCTGTAATCCCAGCTACTTGGGAGGCTGAAGCATGAGGATACCTTGAACCCGGGAGGTGGAGATTGTAGTGAGCTGAGATCGTGCCACTGGACTCCCATCTGGGTGACAGAGCGGAGACTCTGTCTGAAAGAAAAAAAAAAAAAAAGAATTAGATTTCAATGAAATTGCCCTGGAGTGAGAAGAGGAGAGAGTTAAAGACTACTCCATGACTCATCAACCTTGAAGAGCTATGCAGAGGAAGAGAAGGCCCAAAAGGGGAGGAGAGTACCTAGAAAGCTTCTAGAATAGGGGTAGGGTAGAATCCTGTAAGCCAAAGAAAGGGTTTGAAGATGTAGAGTAGTCACCAGTTTCAGGGTGCAACCAGGATACCAGATGTCCATTGGGGTTTAGCAACTGGGAGGCCATTGGTGGCCTTGGGAAGAAAGGTTTTAGGTGCATTGAGTAGTAAAGGGAGGAGGAGATAAAAATTGAGAAAACAGAGTCTGTCTTTTTGACTTTGTGCTTAAATGTGTATGCTCCTCAGCTTGTGGTGGGGTTGCATCTGATAAACCTATCATAAGTTGAAAATATCATTAAGTCAGAAATGCATTTAACACACCTAACCTACCAAACATCATAATTTAGCCTACCCTCCCTTAAATGACTCAGAACACTTCCAGTAGCCCACAGTTGGGCAGAATCATCTAACACAAAGCCTATTTTATAATAAACTATTGAATGTTTCATGTACATTATTGAATACTGTACTGAAAGTGAAAAGCAGAATGGTTGCATGGGTACTCAAAGTGCGATTTCTACGGAATGCGTATCGCTTCTGCACCATCATAAGGTCGAACCATTTGTAAATCGGAGACCATTTGTATAACATACGTAAAGGAAAGTAAACGGGTCATAAGTGAATTTTTACAAACTAAACATACTAGCACTCTAGAAGTTCTTCTCATGGCCCTTCTAGTCACTCCCCGGCTTGCTAAGGGTATCTACTATTCTGCCTTCTAACCATAGTCTACTTTTAAAATAAATTTGTCAATGGAGGTTGGTAGAAGGGTAAGGTAGTAGTTAGAGAGGGAATTAGAGGTGGAAGGTATTTGTTGTGTTTTGTTTAGATGGGAGAGATTTTCTTGAATGTAAATAAATGTCATAATTTCTCTATTGGGTGACCAGTCACTCTGTTTCTTTTTATGTTTAAGACAGTTTTCATTTTATACTTTCAAATGTTTTTAAAAGTATGTTTGAGTGCTTACACAAACTTAAGTTGAATAACTGTTCTTTAAGCATATGTTTGTGGAATAGTGGTTTTCAAAACTTTGCTTATCTTGGGAATAGATTCTTGGGCTCCTCTTAGATTCGCTGAGTCAGACACTCTGGGGGAAGGTGTTAGAGTCTATGCTTTTAAAAAACGCCCTAGGTGGGCCGGGCGCGGTGGCTCACGCCTGTAATCCCAGCACTTTGGGAGGCCAAGGTGGGTGGATCACGAGGTCAGGAGATCAAGACCATCCTGGCTAACACGGTGAAAACCGGTGTGGTGACGGGCGCCTGTAGTCCCAGCTACTGGGGAGGCTGAGGCAGGAGAATGGCGGGAACCCAAGAGGTGGAGCTTGCAGTGAGCCGAGATCGTGCCACTGCACTCCAGCCTGGGCGAGAGAGTGAGACTCCGTCTCAAAGAAAAAAAAAAAATCCCCAGGTAATTCTGAAACCTCTTGTGTACACAGGCCTGCAAAGGCCTTCTATCATGAAGCTGGCATATATTATAAATGGAAGTTTAATAAGATAATAGTTCTGTAATTGTGGGAGAAAAGAATCACCTTTTTTTTAAATGGGAGAGACTATACACTAGATTCTCTATAGACTTGAAAAAGAAAACTAGTTGTTAGGGATTTGAGCCCCACCATTCATGAGAGTCTGAATAATTCTGAGGATGTCTTATTTAGCTTAAGGTTTTTATTTGTCTTTAAGGCAGTTTTACTGGAAAAATACAGGCCACCACACCCAGCCTGTATTTTTTTTTTTTACAGATCACAATGCGATCCCAGAGCTATGGAATCCTGGGCAGTGTACTTTTATTTGCAAAGCAAGAAACAGTTTAGCCTTCTAGGTACCCATTATGATTTGTTTGTTAACAGCCTCACCAGATTCATGTCTTGGTAATCTGTGTCTAAGAATCTACCTTTAAAGCTGAGGGAGCTGACTGATAAACTCAATCTTTTTCTTTCTTTTTTTTTTTTTTTGAGGCAGAGTCTTGCTCTGTCACTCAGGCTGGAATGCAGTGATGCGATTATAGCTCACTGCATCCTTGACCTCCTGGGCTCAAGTAATGCTCCCACCTCAGCCTCCCAAGTAGCTGAGACCATACGCATGCCCCACCACACCCAGCTAATTTTTTTTTTTTTTTTGTAGAGATGGAGTCTTGTTATGTTGCCCAGGCTGGTCTCAAACTCCTGGCCTCAAGTGATCCTCCCACCTCAGCCTCCTAATAAAGTCAATCTTAAGCCTGAATCTTTTTTTTTTTTTCTTTCCTGAGATGAAGTCTCACTCTGTTGCCCAAGCTGGAGTGCAGTAGTGTGATTTTGGCTCACTGCAACCTACACCTCCTGGGTTCAAGTGATTCTCTTGCCTCAGCCTCCCGAATAGCTAGGACTACAGGCACATACCACCATGCCCGGCTAATTTTTGTATTTTTAGTAGAGATGGGGTTTCACTATGTTGGCCAGGCTGGTCTTGAACTCCTGACCTTGTGAACCACCCACCTCAGCCTCCCAAAGTGCTGGGATTACAGGTGTGAGCCACCGTGCTGGGCCCTGAATCTTTTTTTGAATGTTAATTTATTTTTTAAATTGTGGCCTGACTCTTTGTTTACATTCATAAGCTTCCTGGAAGCTCTGTAAGAGCAGGGACCATGTCTGCTTATGTGTTGTATCTGTTTAGCACCATGCCTGACATGTTGTGGGTGTGCAGTAAATATTTGTTTTCGAAATAAAACCCTGGTTGACCTCTTCTAATTGTTACATATGACCTCGCTTGCCTGACCAGATTTGTTTTGCCGACATCAGTCCTTGGCAAACTTCAGTGGAGAGAGAGTAAGAACCAAATAAATGTCTTTAAGATAATGACAGCCTACCCCTTTACATTTCTTGTTAGCGCCTCATCTAACCCAGCACCAATCCTGGTAGCTCTGTTTCCATTGACAAGCACCTTGCGGGCTGTGTGAAACAAAAGTTTTGAGATGCAGAGAGTCCAAGGTCCAAGATAGAGTGTACCTTGATACTTTGCTGGGGAGTAGGATCAGACCAGAAAGAAAGGAGAGTTAGCCACAAGAGTGAGAAAACTCAATGACACTCCCTCTGAGGTTTGCAGAGCTAAAGGCCACCAGTTTACCTTTATCTAAGCCAAATTTTCATTTTCTCTGTGACTATGGGTCTTACAGCTTCAAAACCTCAGAGAAGCCAACACATTAGAGCCCTTACTTTGAGACTCCCAACTAGCTGAATTCCAAGAAAGGCATTTAGTAACTGAAGGGTACACTCCTGAGGGGCTGGATCTAAAGAAATGCCACCTTTGATCTAGCCTATAACTTCGCACTAATTGGAGATTCAGCTCTTAACAGAGCTTGCTTGACTTTGAGCAAGCCTAACTCATACAATGCAAAGTAGACCATATCTAATCAGTTCTTGGCAGGTGCATATGTGCTCATTTTCTGAGCCAAGTCTTCTGCCCTGACCGGGGAGTGTACCTGGCAACAGGCTTCTCAAGGACTATCACTTGGGACAGGGAGTGCTCAGGGCATGGGTACTTGCAGTTTAGAGATTCCAGCCCTGCATCAGAAAAAGTCTGGGGGAGGCCGGGCACGGTGGCTCACGCCTGTAATCCCAGCACTTTGGGAGGCCGAGGCAGACGGATCACGAGGTCAAGAGATTGAGACCATCCTGGCCAACATGGTGAAACCCTGTCTCTGCTAAAAATACAAAGATTAGCCGCGTGTGCTGGTGCACGCCTGTGGTCCCAGCTACTTGGGAGGCTGAGGCAGGAGAATGGCTTGAACCTGGGAGGCGGAGGTTGCAGTGAGCCAAGATCACACCACTGCACTCCAGCCTGGCAACAGAGGGAGACTCCGCCTCAAAAAAAAAAAAAAAAAAAAAGGGAAAAAGAAAAAGTCTGGGGGAGATTTCACTTCTTGGGAGGTATATTCAGTCCCATTATACCATAATGGGTCAGGACTCCTCATGGAGAGAGAATACCTTTGTGTTCATGTCTTAGAAAGCAACCCATCCAGAGTGTGAACAGGAGGAAAGCTGATAAAGCTAGAGATTTTTTTTATTATGTTCCAGACCCTGGAAGTTGATTGTGTTTTTTCAAAGAACTGGATTGTTCTTCCTTGGGGAGACAAAATATTGAAGAAGGTTCTTCATCTCCTCTTTGTGCCCTTACACTGTCCTGGGGTGATCTCTACGCATCTTAGCCTTTCCCTTCTTAAATCCTGATTTTGAATAGGTTGGCCTGAATACTCAATATGAGCCCTAACAAATTATGATAACCACCTGGCAGGCACACAGTGTCGAAGATGGCCATTTGTGATGACATCTGGTCTGGCCAGCTTCCTTTTTACTGTTAGAGGGAAAGGTGGTGAGCATGCTGAGGCAGGCTGGGGTCATCTCGCACCAGGAGGAGCCCCCTTTCATGCCAGAAAGGAAGATGAATCAGCCAAGATGTTGAGTGCATCACCTTCAACCTTGTCTGCCTGGGGACCTTTTACCAAGGCTCCTCCCATGGGTTTCCATCACACAGATCTATACCAGTTCCTTACCATGGTCAGGTGTGTGGCTGGCTCCTTCTTAGGAATGAGCTTGGCATGGATTAGGTATGCTAGAGCTGATGGATTTTTTTAAAAGTCTGATTTACATAGAGTGAAATACATAGATTTTTAAGTTGTACAATCTTAGTTGTACAATTTGAGCTTTGACAAATGTATACACCTTGAATAACCCACACCCCAATCAAGATACAGATGATTTCACCCCAGAAAGTTCACTTGTGCCCCTTCTCAGTAAGTCCACTTCCAACTCCCACCTCCCCTGCCTAGTAGTGATTGTTCTGGTTTCTTTCGCTATGTTTGAAGCCATGGGTTTTAAAACATACAGATTTTCTTCAAGTCTGGATGGTGAGAGATGTCAGAAAGTAATACTTACTCAAGTAAATCAGAAGTTCTCAGTGGGAGAGTTGCTCCCCAGGAGACATTTGGCAGTGTCTGGAGATGTTTTTGACTGTTGCGACTGGGAGGAGGTGCTACTGGCATCTAGTGGGTAGAGACTAGGGATGCTGCCAAACTTCCTGCAGTGCACAGGACAGCCCCACGATGAAGAAGGACCCAGCCCAAATGTCAGTAGTGCTGAGTTTGAGAAATCCTCGAGTAAATCATGTGTTCCCTGCAACCTAGGAATTATGGCCCTGGGGAGTGTTCATTTGTGGATCTCCCAGGTCTCCTGGGGTGAGGTTTGCTTTTTCTTTGTTTTGTTTGCTTGTCTGTTGAGAGCCTGCTGGAAGCTGAGAAGGCCACTGCAGGAGCCAGCTTTCTTTGGTGCTACCATCCTTGTGGCCACAGTTCTTGCTGCGCAATGGGTATCAGGGTGGGCTTAGGGAGGAAAACTAATAGGAGAAGAGGAAGAAGAAAACAGTTTAGGCAGTAAAGGGAGGCAGGCCTAGAATAATATTAAAACTAGAAAAACGAGTAAGATAAGAGGGAAAGGTAAAGTAGAAATTAATAATTAAGAATCCAATAAAATGTTAAAGTAAATGAGCTGAGATTTAAAAATCAAAGATAGGCTGAGCATGTTGGCTCACACCTGTAATCCCAGCACTTTGGGAGGCCAAGGCGGGAGGATTGCTTGAGATCAGGAGTTTGAGACCAGCTTGAGTAACATGATGAGACCCTGTCTGTACTATATATATATAGTAATATATAGAGAGAGTGTAATATATATATAGTTACATGTATAGTTATATACATATATATATAGAGAAATATATGTAATATATATGTATATATTTGCCCATGCTGGAGTGCAGAGGCGCAATCTCAGCTCACTGCAACCCCCGCCTCCCAGTTTCAAGCAATTCTTCTGCCTCAGCCTCCCGAGTAGCTGGGATTACAGGCGTCTGCCACCATGCCTGGCTAATTTTTGTATTTTTAGTAGAGACTGGATTTCATCATGTTGGCCAGGCTGGTCTCGAACTCCGACCTCAGGTAATCCGCGCACCTTGGCCTCCTAAAGTGCTGGGATTACAGGCGTGAGCCACTGCATCCAGCCTTACTGTGCTTTGTGAGAAATAAATGCACCCCTGAAGTGCTGGGGAAGTCCAGACCCAAAAAACATGTTCTCATGGACTTAAAATTTCAGGTCAACTTTTTCTTAATTTCCAAAATACAACAGTTTCTAAGTTTGTCTACTTTAGCTTTTCAAGTAAAATAAAAGATACATAGATAGATGACTAGACCTCTAGCTGTCTCTCTGTCTCTGCAACATGTCCAAAACCAACTCATCATTTTTCCCTCAGACTTGCCCCTCTTTTTCTACTTCCTCTCTCAGGAATGCTGTCTCACCACCCAACTAGAAAAACTCATCAGAAACTCCAAGGTCACTTAAAATCTACTCTTTTCCTGATTTTCAAGAATATAATACGTTGTTATTAACTGTAGTCACCACGTTGTACAACAGATCTCTTGAACTACTCATCCTGTCTAACTGAAACTTTGTACTTTTGACCAGTATCTCCCCAACTCCCCCCAGCCCCTGCCCCTGGTAGCTACCACTGTGCTGTCTACTTCCATTAGTTCAACATTTTTAAATTCCACAAAAATTGTGAGGTAATGCATATGTTAATTAGCTCAATTTAGCTATTCCACAATGTATACATATTTCAAAACAGCATGTTGTACACAATAAATATATACAATTCTTGTCAGTTTAAAAATTAATTTAAAAATAAATGAAAAATGAAAAAGAAACCAAGGTCATTGTCACTCCTCCTTTCCCCTTGGTCACTAAGTCCTGCTAATTCTGGCTATTAAACTATCTCAATTCTACTTTCCCCTCTTTCTCATCTCCTGTGCAGTCTTTCCTTGGGCCCTCATTTCTTTCCTGCATTGTTTTAGCAGCACCATAACTGGTCATCTGGCCCTTTAATGACTTAAACCACCACACTGAGAAATGTGTCTTTCTAAACGGCAAACTCGATTCTATATTGTATCCTTATTTGAGATCTTTTAGTATTTATTACCGAGGACTTTTAT
Organism: Chlorocebus sabaeus; assembly: GCF_047675955.1. Lineage (NCBI taxonomy): Eukaryota > Metazoa > Chordata > Mammalia > Primates > Cercopithecidae > Chlorocebus > Chlorocebus sabaeus. The sequence continues at coordinate 128,962,691 of NC_132933.1, forward strand.
GTGAGCCACACGAGTCGCATTGTGATCTGGCTACAACCAGCTTCTCTGAGTCTCTGTCACTCTGTCCCCTCCCACAAAACTCCAACTCCCTATGTTTCTCCCATGCTGTTTCCCAGCTTCATGGCTTCACACATGCTGATTCCTCTGTCTAATGTCCTATGCTTGTTTTGTCTTTCTGTAGAACTGCCTAAGAGCAGGGAGAATTCATGCTTTTGGAAACGAAGAAATTTCCCTTGTCCCTCTTACAGGGTATGTGATGGGGGTGTGGCTCACTTCTTAGGTGCCCCACTGCCGAAAACCCCTAGGGGAAGCAGGCAGACGGGCAGGTCGTGGGGAGTGTGGGCTCCAACCCCATGGTAGCATCTAGGGGTGGATGTTTACAGCTTCTGAAGCCCCAGTGGGCATGTGTTACCATGTGCTCTTTTAGTTTTGCTGTCAGTAGGCAGCTTGTGTTCATCAGCTCAATTAGACCCTCTGCCTTATCGCAAGGACAGAGGGCTTTCTGTATCCTGGGGTTCTTGCCTGAGTATACCAGAAAAATAGGATCACACGTGGGCTTGGAGAATGAGTGCAAGGTTTTATTGAATGGTGGGAGTAGCACTCAGGAGATGGAAACAGAGCCAGAAGGGATATGGAGTGGGAAGGTGGTTTTCCCCTGGAGTCAGACTGCTTAGCAGCCGGGCTCTCCTCCGACCGCCCTCAGCCAAACTCTGCGTTGTCCTGCCATTCTGCTGTTGGTGGCCTGCCAGCGTCTGTCAGTGTGTTCTTCTGCTGGTGTGTTCTTCCTCGCCTCTGCTTCTCTTGACGTCCAGCTGCTTGTGTGCTCTTCTGCCGGCGTGTTCCTCTCGACGTCCAGCCGCTTGTGTGCCTGCGCGCTAGGGTCTCGGGGTTTTTATAGGCACAAGATGGGGGTGTGGTGGGCCAGGGTGGTCTTGGGAAATGCAGCATTTGGGCACAAAAACAGAAATGCCTGTCCTCACCTAGGTCTGTGGGCACAGGCCTGGGGTGGAGCCCTAGCCAGGGACCATGCCCTTCTCTACCTAGCATTTCCCTGCCTGCCCCTCCCCTATCACTTTTATTTTATTTATTTATTTTTTTGAGACAGAGTCTCACTCTGTCGCCCAGGCTGGAGTGCAGTGGCAGTATCTTGGCTCACTGCAATCCCCACCTCCCGGGTTCAAGTGATTCTTGTGCCTCAGCCTCCCTTATTTTATTTTTTAATTCGTCCCAGGCCAAGTGCAGTGGCTCATGCCTGTAATGTCAGCACTTTGGGAGGCCAAGGTGGGTGGATCGTTTGAATCCAGGAGTTTGAGACCAGCCTGGGCAACATGGCAAAACCCTGTCTCTACAAAAAATACAAACATTAGCTGGGCATGGTGGTGCACTCCTGTAGTCCCAGCTACTCGGGAGACTGAGATAGGAGGAGTGCTTGAACCTGGGATGGGGAGGTTGCAGTGAGCAGACATCCTGCCGCTGCACTCTAGCCTAGGCAACAGTGTGAGACCCTGTGTAAAAAAAAAAAAAAAAAGTTTGTCCATTTTTTTACATCTATCAAGTTCTTCCTACCAGAATGGAAGCCCTTTCAGGGTGAGGATATGTCTTACTCCATATTCCTATTTCTATGGCTGTACCTAACACACAAGGCATGCTCAATAATTGTTTATTTCCTGCTCAAATGAGACAAAGGAAATGGATGGAGGAGAGGTGAAAAATAAATGAGCGATTGATTTCTGTCTAACTATTTAGGCATGATTTAGTATCTTGGAAATCATATTACTGAGATTTGCAGTGCCTATAATGTGAAAGACGAGGCTGTTCTGTAATGCAAAGCATAATACCAGCTAAAATATAACAAAGATGTCTGTTGAAATGTATGCCTGCAAATTCCCATATTTCAGAAGCAAATAAAGAGCTGAAAGCCATTAAGAAAAAAATAGAGTGGTTATTACTTTAACTGGTTTAAAAATAATTGATACATCTTGAAGTATTAAGTATGCATCTTGAGGTCTTAATTTCAAGGCAGTTTTGCTATAGATTTCTTTTGCTTCTGCAATACATGTTAGCCAGCTACATTTGTTCGTGTGGTTTGTGCCCATCACAGTTATTAGGCAGAACCAGCAGCACCAGGATACAACCTAAGGAGAGCAATATCCCTCCTAGAAAACTGCCACGACCTTCACAGGAGGGGTCCGATTTTTTTTTTTTTTTTTTTTTTGAGATGGAGTCTGGCACTGTCACCCAGGCTGGAGTGCAGTGGCACAATCTCGGTTCACTGCAACCTCCACCTCCCAGGTTCAAGTGATTCTCCTGCCTCAGCCTTCTGAGTAGCTGGGATTATGGGCACCTGCCACCATGCCCCGCTAAATTTTTTTTTCTTTCTTTTTTTTTTTTTTGTATTTTTAGTAGAGACGGGATTTCACTATGTTGGTCAAGCTGGTCTCGAACGCCTGACCTGGTGATCCACCTGCCTCTGCCTTCCAAAGTGCTGGGATTACAGGCGTGAGCAGATTTTTTATATTTACAGTTTAAATTAATAAACCCATAACTCTCCCCTCCTCTCAGCCCATCATTTTTTTTTTTTTTTTTGGAATAGTTATTTTGTGTGTGTGATACAGAGTTTCACTCTGTTGCCCAGGCTGTAGTGTAGTGGCATAATCATGGCTTACTGCAGTCTCAAACTCAAGAGTTCTCCCACCTCAGTCTCCTGAGTAGCTGGGACTACAGGCACATACCACCCTGCCTGGCTGATTTTTAAAAAATATATTTTGTAGGCCAGATGCAGTGGCTCACGCCTGTAATCCCAGCACTTTGGGAGACCGAGGCAGGCGGATTACCCGAGGTCGGGAGTTCAAGACCAGCCTGGCCAACATGGCGAAACCCCATCTCTACTAAAAATACAAAAATTAGCTGGGTGTGGTGGCAGATGCCTGTAATCCCAGCTACTTGGGAGGCTAAGGTAGGAGAATCGCTTGAACCTGGGAGGTGGAGGTTGCAGTGAGCTGAGATCACGCCACTACAGACCAGCCTGGGCAACAGAGCAAGACTCCATCTCGAAAATATAAAAATAAATTAAAATAAAGCACAGTAAGCTTTTCAGGGTGTGGAGTGGCTGAGGTTATAAATATGCTCACGTTCTTCACATTCGGTTTGTAAGATAGAAGGTTTAAGATTGCTTCTGCATTTCAGGTAATTCAGAGGTCCGTGGGGCCAGCCAGCCTGAGCTTGCTCACCTTCAAAGTCTATGCAGCACCAAAAAAGGACTCACCTCCCAAAAATTCCGTGAAGGTTGATGAGGTAACATGTTGTTCATGTTGTGATATATTTTGAGTGTCTGATTTAGTTACTGTAGGATAATTTTTTTCAAATTGTATATCAGGAAGATGTGACTGTTTAAAAGACATTTATTTATTTATTTATTTAGAGACAGAGTTTCGCTCTTGTTGCCCAGGCTGGAGTGTAATGGTGCGATCTCAGCTCACTGCAACCTCCTTCTCCTGGGTTCAAGCCATTTTCCTGCCTCAGCCTCCCAAGTAGCTGGGATTACAGGCATGTGCCACCACGCCTGGCTAATTTTGTATTTTTAGTAGAGACAAGGTTTCACCATGTTGGCCAGGCTAGTCTCAAACTTCCGACCTCAGGTGATCCACCACCCGCCTCAGCCTCCCAAAGTTCTGGGATTACAAGCGTGAGCCACCGTGCCCAGGTGGAAGACATTTAAACGGAGAAAATATATTTCCTTATAGTTTGTTTAATTTGTGGGAAATTATTAAACTATGGCTTTTTCAACAGGTAAACTTTAATGATACTTAGCTAAGGGCACAATTAAGGAATACTTTATAAATGTTTACTGGGGAATCCACTGTGTCCAGATAGGTTATAAGCACAACTCACTTTTCTAAGTGATCTCTCTGATTCTTGGCTTATCTTGATTCTTATCAAGCCAGGAAGATACTCACATTTTTTCTTCTCTAAGAAATTAGAGTTCTGGATCCTTTCTGTTTCTTGGCTGGAGGAGACGCTCATAAGTATACACTTAATAAATACTAAATTTAAAAAACAAGAAATCTTCTCTCTACTGTTTACATTCCTTTTTGGTCTGTACTTCCCACTAACTATTTTGGATATTCAGTTTCTGTTGCCTTTGAATAAAGTGAGGTAAGGATCTACCTTCAGTCCTGGGTAGGGTTACATGATTGGTGTTTACATAAAGCTAATTAGCTTATCTTTTGCCCTTTACTATCTTCTCAGGCCTTGGCACAGTGGCATTTTTTGAGGGTGAAGAAGGCAGTCAGCCATGGCTGTGAGAAGTTCTCTGGGTGGGGAATAAACCTGCTCTCCTGCTTTTATTAACATCAGACCAATCATTTGAACTGAATGACATACCCTTTGGTTACTCTCAAGCTTTTTTAACCCCTTTACCCACCCTTTAGAGTAATAAAATCCTTTTTCCAAACTCAATCTAAGGTGGAATACCAAATACCAGTATATAAAATGGATAAAGAGGAGCTGCTTTGTTTGCAGTCAGTGGATGGGGAGAAGGTAGGACACCTCATAGCCCTGCCCTTTTGGCCTTGGCCTTGTTGATTAAGGAAATAAGGTGCAGAGATGTTTCTAGGTAAAGTTCAGGTTGCTCGTAACCCTTAAGAGTCACTGGAATTCATGAAGCATTATTATTACTATTTTTGAGATAGAGTCTCGCTCTTGCCCAGGCTGGAGTGTAGTGGCACGATCTTGGCTTACCGCTCCCTCCACTTCCCAGGTTCAAGCGATTATCCTGCCTCAGCCTCTCGAGTAGCTGGGATTACAGGCGCCTACCGCAACACCTGGCTAAGTTTTGTATTTTTAGTAGAGATGGGGTTTCGCCATGTTGGCCAGGCTGGTCTCAAACTCCTGACCTTAAGTGATCCGCCTGCCTTGGCTTCTCAAAGTGCTGGGATTACAAGCGTGAACCACCACGCCCGACCAGAGAGTCACTGTAATTCATGAATTATTAGAAATATTATATTAAATACTTACAAATTTGGTAAATTTATCCTGTAGACAATACGTCTTTTAAATATTTGTTTTGTTTTAATGTGTGCAGCTTTCACTCTATTCAGTTCCCGAGGGTCAATCGAAGTATGTGGAGGAGGCAAGGAGCCAGCTTGAAGAAAGCATCTCACAGCTCCGACACTATTGTGAGCCATACACAACCTGGTGTCAGGTACAACTGTTCTGAAAATGGAGTGAACGCATTTCTGTTTAGAGTCAATAGAGAAAAGTCTGTATTGGCTGCATGTTTTTGGAAAAAGGCATGATAAAGGGCCCTGAGATGGCTGACAGAGGCTGGGAAGGGTAGTGGGGGTCTGGGGGAAAGGTGGGGATGGCTACTGGGTGCAAAAAAAAATAGCAAGAATGAATAAAACCTACTATTTGATAGCACAACAGGGTGACTACAGTCAATAATTTAATTGTACATTTTAAAATAAAGAGTGTAATTGGATTGTTTGTAACACTAAGGATAAATGCTTGAGGGGATGAATTCCCCATTCTCCATATTGTGCTTATTTCACATTGCATGCCTATGTCAACACATCTCATGTACCCCATAAATGTGTGTACCTACTGCATACCCACAAAAAAATTTTAAATAACAGGCTCCAAGTTAAAAGTGCCTGACTTACAGATGTTCTTCAGTGCCATCTGAGGAGGGGGTGTAGAGATGCTCTAGCTTCCTGGTGACAGCTGTTGCCACAGCTGCAGAGAGAATTTCCCACTCCCTGGACAGTGCGTAACACCTTGACTAGAGAGCAGAGGGGCTAGGAACTACCTTGTTGCTTGCAGTTATGAAAACATTGTTGTCTACCAGGGGAGGCTTGTGGCCTGGAACTCTAAACAAAGGAAAAAGATGCAGTGTAAACACTTACATAAAAATTGCGAAGTTTTTCTCCCCCAGTATACAAATCAGTGCCACTTAAACCAGGAGTGGATATGGCATTTTGAATGCCATAATAGGAGGGTAGATACTAAAACAGGGTAGAATTCCATACTAGATTACTGAACTATTTGTCCTAGTGACCAAAGAACTACGTATACAGATGGGTGTCTGTCCCTGCCTGGGTTTTAGGTCAGGCATTTGTCATTACTTAAATGAAAAGTATTTATGTGATTTTTAACATAAGTAACCAATGTTTACAATCTATAGAATGCTTTTGTAGGCTTTGATACATATATTTGCTATACTTGATCCTGATTTTGAAAATTGAGGACAAATTTAATAAAAACTAATAGATGTAGATGTGTGGGAAATTGTCTAGATTTACCTTGCTTGAGATTTATAAATTTAGTCTTTTTGGTTTTTTGGTTTTTGTGTTTTTATTTTGTTTGTTTTTTGAGACGGATTCTCGCTCTGTTGCCCGGGCTGGAGTGCAGTAGTGTGCTCTCGACTCACTGCAACCTCCACCTCCCGGGTTCAAGCAATTCTCCCACCTCAGCCTCCCGAGTAGCTGGGATTATAGGCACGAGCCACCATGCCTGGCTAATTTTTGTATTTTTAGTAGAGATGGGGTTTTGCCATGTTGGCCAGGCTGATCTCGAACTCCTGACCTCAAGTGATCTGCCCACCTTGTCCTCCTCAAGTGCTGGGATTACAGGCGTGAGCCACCATGCCTGGCCTAAATTCAATTTTCATCCAGAGCTTGTTTAAAAATTTTTAATTTCCTTTGCCTATGCTGCTGTTGAACTTTTGTTCACCAATTTAGAAAGAAAATAGTAAGCATGGGCTCTATCAACAATATAAATTAGGCCATTATACTTAAGTATCATAACCATATTATTGAGTTAAGTTATACCTAAAGACTTTATACATAATGTGTTGTAAAATGACTAGACTGTATTCTCTTGTTCTAAAAGATTTTTAAACTTCTGGTAGTTAAGATAAAGTCAGCAAATTTGTGTGGATATTTTTGTATCATGTAGGCATGACTACTGTTATTTGTAGTCTGTCTTTTTTTTTTTTGGCAATAAAAGTACTTTGTACCTTTTAGCCTAAGGTTGCTTTTTGTTTTTTACCTTTTCTTCCATGTGTGATACTCAGTGCAGCAAAATAGCTCTCTGGATGATAGATTAGCTATCTACATGTTTATTTCGACTACTACTAAATATAAAAACTTTCTTGTAATTATAATAGCTTTTGTAATTATAATGGTTTTATTTTCCTGGGTAGAACAAAGTCTTCGTGAATAGAAATATTTCTAATTCCTGGTTCCTTTTTCAGACCAGGAATTTCTGGCCCTTTTCTTGAAGAACCAATTTAAGTTTGTTTTTGTTTTTTGTTTTTTTTTTGGGACGGAGTCTCGCTCTGTCGCCAGACTGGAGTGCAGTGGCACAGTCTCAGCTCACTGCAACCTCCACCTCCCGGGTTCAAGTGATTCTCCTGCCTCAGCCTGCAAAGTAGCTGGGACTACAGGCATGTGCCACTACACCCAGCTAATTTTTGTATTTTTAGTAGAGACGGGATTTCACCATGTTGGCCAGGATGGTCTTGATCTCTTGACCTTGTGATCCACCCACCTCGGCCTCCCAAAGTGCTGAGATTACAGGCATGACCCACTGTGCCCAGCCTTAATTTTTTTTAATAGTAAAAATATCAAGCTATCAAAAGAAGTGGGCAATCATTCTAGATATTGATCTGAAGGTTTCGTTTCTTTTCTTTTCCTTTCCTTTCCTTTCTTTTCTTTTCCTTTCCTTTCCTTTCTTTTCTTTTTTCTTTTTCTTTTTTTTTTAGTAGAGACAAGGTTTCACCGTGTTGCCCAGGCTGATCTCGAACTCCTGGGCTCAAGAGATCTGCCCACCTCAGCCTCCCAAGTAGCTCGGACTACAGACACATACCACCATGCCCAGCTAATATTTTTATTTTTTTGTAGAGATGGGGTCTCTGCTGTTGCCCAAGCTGGTCTCAAATTCCTGACCTCACGAGATACTCCTGCCTTAGCCTCCCAAAGTACTGGGATTACAGGTGTGAAATAATGGATTCTAATGAAGTGATACTCAGTTCTTTAGATCTTCTGCCTAATTCGGCATTTATTGTTTCAGGTCATTTAAAAGAATGAGGATAGCTTGTCCTGACTTGAACTGAAGTACACAAAACAAATCCTTTTCCAGGCGGGGCGCAGTGGTTCACGCCTATAATCCCAGCACTTTGGGAGGCTGAGGCAGGCGGATCACCTGAGGTCAGGAGTTGGAGACCAGCCTGGCCAACATAGTGCAACCCTGTCTCTACCAAAAATACAAAAATTAGCTGGGTGTGGTGGTGAGTGCCTGTAATCGCAGCTACTCAGGAGGCTGAGGCAGGACAATCACTTGAACCCAGGAGGCGGAGGTTGCAGTGAGCAGAGATCGCGCCACTGCACTCCAGCCTGGGTGACAAGAGCGAAACTCTATCTCAAAAAAAAAAAAAAAAAAAATTAATAAAAATAAAAATTAAAAAAAAAATCCTTTTCCAAATGGCAACTACTTTTGATACCTTCTGATACCCATGTATTTCTTCTTGTCTTCACTGTAGACTTCTTGAAGGTGGGTACCTTCTAGCGGTCCCCTTGTTTTCTTTAGGATCATGTGATGTTCATGTACAAAGCCTTTTTTTTTTTTTTGGAGACAGAGTCTCGCTCTGTCACCCAGGCTGGAGTGCAGTGGCACCATCTCGGCTCACTGCAACCTCCGCTTCCTGGATTCAAGTGACTCTCCTGCTTCAGCCTCCTGAGTAGCTAGGACTAGAGGCGCGTGCCACCACACCCGGCTAATTTTTGTATTTTTAGTAGAGACAGGGTTTCAGGCTGGTCTCCAACTCCTGACCTCAGGTGATCTGCCCAACTTGGCTTCCCAAAGTGCTGGGATTACAGGAGGGAGCCATCATTCCTGGCCACAAAGCCTTTTTATTGTTTTTAAGAGAATGTTGACACCTCATGTGCTTTGGGCTATAGGCTTCTTTGTCTCTTTTTTTTTTTTTTTTTTTTGAGACGGAGTCTGGCTCTGTCACCCAGGCTGGAGTGCAGTGGCCAGATCTCTGCTCACCGCAAGCTCCTCCTCCCGGGTTTACGCCATTCTCCTGCCTCAGCCTCCGGAGTAGCTGGGACTACAGGCGCCCGCCACCTCGCCCGGCTAGTTTTTTGTACTTTTTAGTAGAGACGGGGTTTCACCGTGTTAGCCAGGATGGTCTCTATCTCCTGACCTCGTGATCCGCCCGTCTCGGCCTCCCAAAGTGCTGGGATTACAGGCTTGAGCCACCGCGCCCGGCCTTCTTTGTCTCATTAAAGCTGGTCATTCTTGCTTCAAATGGGCAGTTTCCAGATGTAGGCTCTAATTAATGGCAGATCAGGAAGTAGTTAATATGAAAGACAGATTTAATCTCATGGAGAAAAGCTTGCCAGTTAAGTATCAAGGAGATTGGTTTTTAGTCTGTTTTTTCCATTTTAATGGAAGAGTGAAACGGCTGGATTGTTGAAACCACTCTGCTTGGAATCTGCTTCCTGTGGCAGTAGTAAGCCATTCTGCTGAGTTATTTGCAGTGAAGGGAAGATTATAATAGGAAAAACAAACAAAAAGACCCAGATAGACAGTGTATCCCTTTGTTCAAAAAGTGTTAATAACATGATAATTTATTCAGTAAAGACAAGTATATTTATTCTGTTAACTTTCTAATCAGCAGATCCTGTGAATAGTTTCATTCAGTTTCTTTTTACCTTTTTAGGAAACGTACTCCCAAACTAAGCCCAAGATGCAAAATTTGGTTCAATGGGGGTTAGGTAAGTTGATTTTAAATTAGGCATAATCAGCTACTTCATTAACATTGAACTCTTTAATCGGAGTTCCATGAATGAGCTCCAAGAAATCTGTGGATTCCTTAAAAGTATATGCAGAATTTCAGAGCTATGTGGATTTTTCTGGGAAGAGGAACTGTTGTTTTCATCAGATTTCAGGCAACTAGTGTCCCCAAATAGTCAGGTAAGTCTCTTCCAGATCATTAGGATTCTTGGGCTAGCAAGTACAGATACACTGCTTAAAAAAAAAAAAAAAAAATCTCATTTCCAGGTGCAGTGTAATACACCATACTAATTCATCAATAGATTTTCTGAATCGGAATAGCTCATTTGCATTGCAATTACATGCTCTAGAAGTTTTGAAGCAGGAAGGAGCTGAGCTGGTACTCCTGTGAAAGGTCTTATTGCATAATTGATAGTGTTCTTACATTTTTTTTTTTTTCATTTGGTTTTATTTCCCTTGATTGTTTTTCAGTTGTGGGCCACTTATCACATATACTCACAAACTGGATTCACAGTCCATGTTCTGACTAATGTTCATCAGAGACTGGTGAATTAGTAAAGCTGCCGATCGTATTTCATTCCCCTTATTCGGTATCTCGGAAACAAAATCTTGTTTTTACAAGGGTTTGTTTCCATGATAGAACAAAATAAACATGAATACAGTTTATTTCTTTGCTAAGATCATCATAGTGTATTGATGTCCTGATATTTCTGAGACTGTCAGATAAATTTATCATTAGAAGACAGACATAGTAATAGCTGCCTACTGGTTCTTTTTTTTTTTTTTTGAGACAAAATCTCACTGTCACTCAGGCTAGAGTGCAGTGACACAATCTCAGCTCACTAATACCTTTGTCTCTCAGGTTCAAGCGATTCTCCCACCTCAGCTTCCCGAGTAGCTGGGATTACAAGCGTGCGCCCCATGTCCAGCTAATTTTTGTATTTTTAGTAGAGACAGGGTTTTACCTTGTTAGCCGGGCTGGTCTCAAATTCCTGACCTCAAGTGATCTGCCCACCTTGGCCCAAAGTATTGGGACTATAGGTGTGAGCCACTGTACCCGGCCCCCTACTGGTTCTTTAAATTATTAAGGCATGTTAATAAGTAACATCTTAATTTTATTAATTTCATAAACACTTATTTAAGACTTATATGTCAGGTACTATTCTAAGTGCTTTAAAAATTCCAGTTTATTGGGGGAGGAGTAAGGATGGTTAATGAGTACAAAAATATAGTTAGAATGAATAATACTTAGTATTTGATAGCACAGAAGGGTGACTGCAGTCAACAAGACTTTATTGTACATTTTATTTTTTATTATTTTATTATTTTTTATTTCTGTGAGACAGATTCTCACTCTGTTGCCCAGGCTGGAGTGCAGTGGCACTGTCTTGGCTCACTGCAACCTCCACCTCCCAGGTTCAAGCAATTCTGTCTCAGCCTCCTGAATAGCTGAGACTACAGGCGCACACCACCACGCCCAGCCTATTTTTTGTATTTTTGGTAGAGACGGGTTTCACCATATTGGTCAGGCTGGTATCGAACTCCTGACCTCAGGCGATCCACCCACCTCGGCCTCCCAAAGTGCTGGAATTACAGGTGTGAGCCACCGTGCCTGGCTTATTGTACATTTTATTTAACTAAAAAAGCTATACTCTTTTAGTTACTGTAATTAAACTAAAAGAGTAGAATTGGGATGCTTGTAACACAAAGAAAAATGATAAATACTTGAGGTAAAGGATACCTCATTTACCCTGATGTGATTATTATGCATTGTATGGCTGAACCAAAATACCTCGTTTACTCCGTAAATATATATACCTACTATGTACCCACAAAAATTTGAAATATATATATATATTAATCCTCATAACAACCTGATAGATACCTTATTATCTTCATTTTTATCTGAGGAAACTAGAGAACTCCTGATATAGTCTTTTATCTGTACGTGTGTGGCTGAGAGGTCTCTTGTTTAAATTTTTCTGAGACAGGATCTTACTCTGTCATCTAGGCTGGAATGCAGTGACGTGATCATAGCTCACTGCAGCCTCGACTTCCTAGGCTCAAGCAATCCTCCCAGCTCATCCTCCCGAGTAACTAGGATTACAGGCATGTGCCATCACACCCAGCTAATTTTTTCCATTTTTTTGTAGAGACAGGGTCTCACTTTGTTGCCCAGACTCTGTACAGTCTTAAAACATATCTTCTTTCCCCTTTCTTTGTGATTTACCCACTTTGGCCCAGCTCACCACAGCCATCTGGGTGTCCCTCTGTCAACTGCTCTGTGTACACATCTAGAATTGAGCAACACTGGGCTAGTAGGCAGAAATAAAGGGAAGTAAAAAATTGCCTCAAATGACCCAGACTAGAGGATGGAAAGTAAAAACTAGGCTAAAGGCAAAATAAGTAACAGGCCAGACAGTAATTAATGCAAACATAATACAAGTCCTATAGTCGTATTTAAAATGATCACATTTCCCAAAGAACCCAGGAAAAGGAAAACTGGCATGTATCTGGTATTACTTAGGTGACAGAATTACTGAATTTTCCAGTTTATTACTTCAGTTCTGCATATATTTTCTAAGTCACCATTCTGCCAGACCTTGAAAATTGAGATTGATTAAGACAGTGGTCACAACCACTGAGATGCATGTAACACATTATTCAGTACTAGTGCAAATACAGAGATAATCACAGACCGTTATTGAAGGTTCAGAGGAAGGAAATTAGTTTAATCGAAATTGAGGAGGTGGGAGCAGTCAGGGAAGGATTTCTGAAGTGAATCTTGAAGGAGCAGTGTTAGCCACACCAAAAGGTGGGGATGGGACTGCTGGAAGCAGGCATTGCGCACTGGTCACAGCATGATCAGGCTTAGAGGCGTGAGTTGGTATTGGATGTTTGAGGAACCCTAAGCAGATAGGGAGTGCTGAAGATGAGATTGAGAAGGAGACATGAGGGCTTTGTTTAAGTCATGACCTAGCTAAAAATCATTTGTTAATTCATCCAGTATTTATCAACTCCTGGCAGTGTGATTTTTTTTTTTTTTTTTTTGAGACGGAGTCTTGCTCTGTTGCTCAGGCTGGAGTGCAATGGCATGATCTCGGCTCACTGCAACCTCTGCCTCCCAGGTTCAAGTGATTCTCCTGCGCCAGCCTCCTGGGTAGCTGGGATTACAGGCACACGCCACTACGCCTGGCTAATTTTTGTATTTTCAGTAGAGATGGGGTTTCACCATGTTAGTCAGGCTGGTCTCGAACTCCTGACTTTGTGATCTGCCCTCACCAGCCTCCTAAAGTGCTGGGATTACAGGCGTGAGCCACCACGCCTGGCCTGTTTTTGTTTGGAGACAGGGTCTCAGTCACCTAGGCTGTAGTGTAGTGGCATGATCATAGCTCACTGCAGCCTTGACCTCCTGGACTAAAGCAATCCTCCCACCTCAGCCTCCCAAGTAGCTGGGACCACAGACATGCATCACCACCCCTGGCTAATTTTTTAAAAACTTTTTGGAGAGACAGGGCTTTGCCATGTTGCCCAGGCTGTTCTTGAACTCCTGGACTCAAGCAGTCCTCCTACCTTGGCCTCCCAAAGTGCTGGGATTACAGGTGTGAACCACCACACCCGGCCATCATTCTTAATAAATATCTATTGAATGAACATCCGTTATTACCACTGAAGGAAGATAACACAGGAGTATAAGCAATCCATCATTATGGAGCTTACATTCTCCTTGGGGAGACACCAGATACACACCTGAATAATTAAACACAGGGTACTATAGGATTAGGTACCAAGTGATGGTACAGAGAATAAATATGATGGGACTTTAGAGGAGGGAGAGAGGTATGGACTGATGAGCTTAGGAAAGGCTTTTGTGTAGAGGTAGGACTCAAGCTGGCTTTTATGAGGTGGGATTGGCTCAGTGGAAAGGAGAGGAGGCATTATGTGAATGAAGTCAGAAGGCATGTTCAGGCATGATGAATAGGTTCACATGTTGTACTTATTTTTATTGATTCTATCACCATCAGCGGTGGTCAACAGTGGCTATTTCCTGAGTGAACTTACAAGTTTCCTTTATTATCCAAATTTATTCTGTTCTTGAGTTTGAATAATGAATTCAGATGGCAAAGGATACTTATTTTTCTGAGTCTAAGGTATTTGATTTCTTTTTTTTTTTCTTTTGAGGAGTCTCACTCTGTCACCCAGGCTGGAGTGCAGTGGCATGATCTTGGCTCACTGCAGCCTCCACCTCTCAGGTTCAAGTAATTCTCCTGCCTCAGCCTCCTCAGTAGCTGGGATTACAGGCATGTGCCACCACGCCCAGCTAATTTTTTTGTATTTTTAGTAGAGATGGAGTTTTACCATGTTGATCAGGCTGGTCTCGAACTCCTGACCTTGTGATCCTCCCCTCTTGGCCTCCCAAAGTGCTGGGATTACAGGAGTGAGCCTCCACGCCTGGACTTTTTTTTTTTTTTAAGAGGCTGTGTCTTGCTCTGTGGCTCAGGCTGTCAGGCTGGAGTGCAGTGGCACGGACCTAGCTCACTGCAGCCTTGAACTCCTGGACTCAAGTGATTCTTCTGCCTTACCCTTGAAAAGTGTTGAGCTTATAGGGATGAGCCACCACTCACAGCTTGTTTTTGGTTCCTGAGTTTCAGAGAGCAAGTAGCAAAGCTTCAGATAGCAATAGATCTATCCAAAGATTTATCCAAATCTATTCTGTTTTTGTGTGTACATAACAAGAATTTGAATAGCATAGGATCCCTGTGTTTGTATTCCTCCCTGTGCAAATTGCTGATTCAGATCTGTTGCTTTCAGGAATATGAAAGTAATTTAACATTACTTCATTGTCAGTAAGTTGTTGGACCAAAGGTCGTTGAAAATTGGACACTTGCAGGCAGGCGCAGTGGCTCACACCTGTAATCCCAGCACTTTGGGAAGCTGAGGCGGGTGGATCACCTGAGGTCAGGAGTTTGAGACCAGCCTAGCCAACATGGTGAAAGCACATCTCTACTAAAAATACAAAAGTTAGCCGGGTGAGGTGGTGGGCGCCTGGAATCCCAGCTACTTGAGGCTGAGGCAGGAGAATCGCTTGAACTCGGGAGGCAGAGGTTGCTGTGAGCTGAGATCACACCATTGCACTCCAGCCTGGGCAACAACAGCAAAACTGCATCTCAAAAAAAAAAAAAAAAGAAAAGAAAATTGGACACTTGTTATGTGAATAGTAAATCTTGTTTATATGTTACATAAAAAGAATGTGTTGAAAAGAAGTACAGTAGCAGAATGCAGAGAATATGTGATTTGAAAAGCCCTTGATATTATATATACATATTATATACTGTATAAGACTTTTTGTTTTGTTTTTTAATGATAAATTTATGGAACTGCTTCCTGGTCTAATTTTATTGTAGACAGCTATGATTATCTCCAAAATGCACCTCCTGGATTTTTTCCGAGACTTGGTGTTATTGGTTTTGCTGGCCTTATTGGACTCCTTTTGGCTAGAGGTAGGTGCAATTTTGTGGGTTTAACAGTCAGCTCATAAAGCAGAGATAGAATATATGTTTCATTCTTTCCCTTCATTTACCAGGTTTCAGAATAATGAGTTGGTTCCTAAACATGGCTTTCTTAATGTATAATTGATACGGTTATCATATTTGATTTTAAACATAAATATAAATTGTATAATCTTGGTAAAAAAAAGAAGTTATCCTTTATAGGCACATTTACTTGATCAAATCTCTATTGTTCTTCGGTCCAGAAAGAGCAAAATTTTAAAGTCTTTCACACCGGAGAAACTGTTCCTAAACATTTCACTATTAAGATCAGGCTATATTAATCACAGTAAATAGGGCAGTGATTTAATAGAGATTTTATTACCTTCTTGATTTGTCATGACTTCAGTCAGTGATGACAAAAACTTTAAAAATGCTTAAAATTAAATGCTAACAAATGCCAACTTAAAAGTATTACTATACTGCTAAATTATAAAATATAGGAAATAAAGGCTGATAAAATACTTTGCTATGATGAGATGAGTTTGTTATGAACTACTTGAAGTTTCACTGGTTGGAAACTTAATGTTTATGATATAAAATTCTGACGTTACCATCGTTCCTAATGAAGAAAGTTTATGAACCCTGTAATCAGACCGCAGTAAAAGAACCATAGAGACTAGTTTGGTCCCTGTATTAGTTTGTTTTGCATTGCTCTAAAGGAATATCTGAGGCTGGGTAATTATAAAGAAAAGAGGTGCTGGGCATGGCGACTCATGCCTGTAATTCCAGCACTTTGGGAGGCCGAGGCAGGCGGATCACAAGGTCAGGAGATTGAGACCATCCTGGCTAACACGGTGAAACCCTGTCTCTACTAAAAATACAAAAAAATTAGCCGGGCGTGGTGGCGGGCGCCTGTAGTCCCAGCTACTTGGGATGCTGAGGCAGGAGAATGGCGTGAACCTGGGGGGCGGGGCTTTCAGTGAACTGAGATCGAGCCACTGCACTCCAGCCTGGGTGACAGTGCGAGACTCCATCTCAAAAAAGAAAAGAAAAGAAAAGCGGTTTATTTGACTCACAGTTCTGCAAGCTGTACAAGAAGCATGGCATCAGCATCTATTTCTGTTGAGGGCTTCAGAAAGCTTCCAATCGTGGTGGAAGGCAAAGGGGGAGCAGGTGCGTCACATGGTGAGGGAGGGAGCTAGAGAGATGCCAGCCTCTTTTGAACAAGCAGCCCTCGTGTGAACTAACAGAGTGAGAAATTACTCATTACCACAGGGAGGGCACCAAGCCATTCATGTGGGATCCACCCCCATGACCCAAACACCTCCCAGCATGGGAATTCACATTTCAACATGAGATTTGGAGGGTAGAATCATTAAAACTGTATCGGTCCTATTCCTCCAATTAAAAAAATCTTCCCTCTACATGCAATAGTTGTTATTTTAGTTTAGTTTAGTTTGAGATAGAATCTTGCTCTGTCACCCAGGCTGGAGTGCAGTGGCACAATCTCAGCTCACTACACGCTCCGCCTCCTAGATTCAAATGATTCTCCTGCCTCAGCCTCCCAAGTAGCTGGGATTATAGATGTGCACCACCACGCCCAACTAATTTTTGTATTTTTAGTAGAAATGGGGTTTCATCGTGTTGGCCAGGCTGGTCTCCAACCCCTGACCTCAAGTGATTGGCTTGCCTCAATGTCCCAAAGTGCTGGGATTACAGGTGTGAGCTACCACGCCCAGCCTTATTTTATTTTTTAAAATTGATTTCTTTTTTGAGACAGGGTCTCACTCTGTCACCCAGGCTGGAGTGCAGTGGTGTGATCATAGCTCACTGCAGCCTGGACCTCCTGGGCTCAAGTGATCCTCTCACCTCAGCCTTTCAAGTAGCTGGGATTACAGGCGCCTGCCACCATGCCCAGGTAATTTTTGTATTTTTAGTAGAGACGGGGTTTCACTATGTTGCCCAGGCTGGTCTTGAACTCCTGAACTCAAGCCATCCACCTCCCTTGGTGCCCCCCAAAGTGCTGGGATTATAGGCATGAGCTGCCGTGCCCTGCTAATGGCTGTTATTTTTTAATCTGGAGGGTAGACACTGCCCTGGTGGCGCTACCAGCTCACGTGTGAAAGCAGCTCATGTCACAGTCTTCATGCCCTCCTCCCGTCTCATGCAGAATATGTCAGAATTAAATTTCCAGCTTATTTTTTGTAATAAACGTATGAACCAACATTTTCCCCTAAACTTCTTTCACCTCATTTCTTGCAAAGTTGTTCAAAAGAGCATTCGGTCTTATTTAGATAGTGTTTGAGATTGATGAACATCCCAAGGCCAGGTTGTTGGAATTTCAGCTATTGTTAGGGAGACAGGAATGTAGAAGTGAGTGAGAGGAGCTTCCCCCTCCCTCTCCGTGGTTAGAGCGTGGCCCTAGGGAAGTCTTCCAGGTCCAAAGAAAACTTTTTCTGTGCTGTGGGTACGTTCCTACAGTGCCGAGAGTTTGTCCCCAGCACACCCACTAGGGTGACCATCCTAAGGAGGATTGGAGACCGTGCTCTCCTGGCCAGAGCAGCAGCGTGAGGATATCTGCTACAGTGGGTCCTAGTTCTCTGATTTTGTTTGTTTCTATCTCTCTTCTTCCTTTTCCTGGGGAGAGCTTGGTAGTATTAAAATAATTTGACACCTTAGTTCTTTTTCACAAATATTTCATGCAGGCACGCACATACACATGTGCAATAGCAGGTCTTTTCCCCTGAGCTCTGGGTATAGAAAGGCCTGAGGTGAGTAGCATCAGAGGGGTTCACCAAGCAGGATGAGTGGGGTGGTAGGGATGTCTGTGGGTAGCCAGAGTGGTTTGCAGGCCCCTCCAGGTGGATGGCCCCCTTTGAGGGCAGCAGCAGGATGGGTGGGTGCAGAAGGTCCCTCCTGATGGGGTTCCTTTTTTTTTTTTTTGAGACAGAGTCTTGCTCTGTCATCCAGGCTGGAGTGCAATGGTATGATCTCAGGCTCACCACAACCCCGCCTCCTGGGTTCAGGTGATTCTCCTGCCTCAGCCTCCCAAGTAGCTGGGACTACAGGCATGCACCACCATGCCTGGCTAATTTTTGTATTTTTAGTAGACACGAGGTTTCACCATGTTGACCAGGCTGGTCTTGAACTCCTGATCTCAAGTGATCCTCCCGCCTCAGCCTCCCAAAGTGCTGGGATCATAGTTGCGAGCCACCATGCCCGGCCTGCTAGGGTTTCTTGAGCATATCTGCTAAGGTAGTCTGCTTCAGTTGATGAGGATTGCCACGACTGTGATGGTGACAAGAGGCTCTCAGAGAGGTGAATGGATGTTCATTCAGAGGAGGTGGGCCC
This sequence comes from Chlorocebus sabaeus, assembly GCF_047675955.1. Taxonomy (NCBI): domain Eukaryota; kingdom Metazoa; phylum Chordata; class Mammalia; order Primates; family Cercopithecidae; genus Chlorocebus; species Chlorocebus sabaeus. The sequence goes on from NC_132933.1 coordinate 128,981,335, forward strand.
AGCCGGACCACTCCAAGATGACACATGGTTGTTGACACTATTGTTGCTTTCTGGTGGCTCTCCCCAGCATTGGCACCAGTGGTTCCCCCTGCCCCTGGCAGTGCTGATAGTGACAACCCATACCACTGGCCTCTTGGGAGATGTGGGCATGGAAGTAGGGGCTGGGGAATATGATTACACCTCCTTCCTGAAGTTGTGGGGTCCCCAGCTCATTGTGTGAACCAGCAGGAGCTGGAGGCCCGAGAGCTGCCACTTCTTGGCTCTCCCTGGAGGAGTGAGAAATGACTGGGTGGCAGGTTGGCTGCTCTTTCCCTGGTCCTCACTTGGGTGAGCTGCTTCAAGTGGATGGGAGCAGGGGAGGAGCACTATGCAGGGTTATGACAGGCTTTTCTCTTCCAGGAGAATTAAACCCTTTCAATTCACACAACAGGATCAGGAGAGAAACAGTAAATCATTAATAGTCTAGGTTGATAATATTTGTATTCTCTTCAGCAACCCCAGTTCCATCTTTGGGGATTTGTCTGTTTAAAGTTTTAAAGCCAATAAGCAGCACTTACATGATTAGAACTGTTTAAGGATTAACATACACATTCTGGCGGGGCACAGTGGCTCACACCTGTAATCCCGGCACTTCGGAGGGTCAAGGCGGATGAATCACCTGAGGTCAGGAGTTGAAAACCAACCTGGCCAACATGGTGAAACCTCACCTCTACTAAAAATATAAACATTAGCCAGGCATAGTGACTGGCGCCTGTAATCCTGGCTACTTGGGAGGCGAAAGCAGGAGAATCACTTGAACCCGGGAGGCAGAGGTTGCAGCAAGCCGAGATCGCACCATTGCACTCCAGCCTGAGCAACAGAGCGAGACCCCATTTCAAAAAAAAAAAAAAATCGGCCAGGTATGGTGGCTAACACCTGTAATCCCAGCACTTTGGGAGGCCGAGGCACGTGGATCACCTGAGGTCAGGAGTTTGAGACCAGACTGACCAACATAGTGAAATCCTGTCTCTACTAAAAATACAAAATTAGTTGGGCATGGTGGCGCATGCCTGTTATCCCAGATTCTTGGGAGGCTGAGGCAGGAGAATCACTTGAACCCAGGAGGTGGAGATTGCAGTGAGCCGAGATCGCACCATTGCACTCCAGCCTGGGCAGCAATAGCAAAACTCTATCAAAAAAAAAAAAAAAAAAAAATCAATAACACACACATTCTGCTAACATCTATATGGGTCCCATGACAAAAACACTGTGCCTCTCAGTGGAGTCAAGGCCATGTGTATTCTCTAGTTTCATCCTCTACTGGTTTTTTTAACCTCATTCTCAGGTTTCTCCAAGTTCTGTGTCCTGCTATCTCTTCTGTCCATTCCCCTTGCTCCACAGCTCTATATCCTCCTACAATCTGGCCTGAGACTTCAACACAGTTCTTGTTTTGGGACGGGTCTTCTTCACACTTTCTTGGGTTTAAGCCCCCTTTTCCTGGGTTCCATGTCATCTTCTCCTTGGTTTACTCTGCCATGCTATCGAACTACATGCTTAAGTCACTTTCAAAAAAGCATGTGGAGGTATACTTCCCAAGCATACCAAGTTGGAGGTAAACTTCCCAAGACCTTCCATGTCTGAAAATCACTTTCTGCCCTCATACCATGTGATAGTTTGGTTGGACACTGAATTTGTTTGCCATCGAAACTTTCAAAGCCATGTATTCTAGCATCTGGCATTGTAGATGTAAGTCAATAGCCAGTCTGGATATTTGCTGCTTCTGAACAGGTGATACATTTTTTTTTTCTTCCTGGAAGCTTTGAAGATCTTCTGTGAATCTTTAGTGTTCTGGATTTCTGTGGTGTTGTGACTAGATAGAGGTCTTTTCTTTTTTTTTTTGAGACAGAGTCTCACTCTGTCGCCCAGGCTGGAGTGCACTGTCACAATCTCCACTCACTGCAACCTCCTCCACCTCTGGGTTCAAGTGATTCTCGTGCCTCAGCCTCCCGATTAGCTGGGATTACAGGCATGCACCACCACGCCTGGCTAATTTTTGTGTTTTTAGTAGACACGGGGTTTCACCATGTTGGCCAGGCTGGTCTTGAACTCCTGACCTCCAGTGATCCACCCGCGTCAGCCTCCCAAAGTGCTGGGATTACAGGCATGAGCCACCATGCCCGGCCTTGGATATAGGTGTTTTCATTCTTGCTTAAACAATATGGTGGCTTGCAGCATCCAGCTGAAGGAAAGTATCTTATTTTCCTCCCTCCCTCCCTCCTTCTTTCTATCCTTCCCTTCCCTTTCCTTTTCCCTTCCCCTTCCCGAGAGATGGTCTCACTCTGTCACCCAGGTTGTAGTGCAGTGGCATGATCAAGGATCACTGCAGTCTTGACCTCCCCAGGCTCAAGCAATCCTCCCATGTCAGCCTCCTGTGTAGCTGTGACTATAGGTGTGCACCACCATGCCTGACTAATTTTTGTATTTTTTGTGGAGACCAGGTGTCACCATGTTGCCCAGGCTGGTCTCAAACTCCTGAGCTCAAGTAGTCTTCCTTCCTCAGCCTCCCAAAGTGCTAGGATTACAGGCATGAGCCACTACACCCAGCCTATCTTGTGTATCTTTGAAAATTTACTCTCATTCTTTTTCCTTCCTCAACTCATTAATTAGCAATTGGGTTATTTAAAAGGACCCTATGCATCTCTTATATTTTCTTGATTACTTTATTTTGTTCCTTTTGAATTTTTTTTCCTTTGGTCATTTCCAAGAGCTCCTTCCTGTTCTTTGAATGTTCTGTTTTTCATAGAATTCTTTTTTATTTTAATGTAGTGGCTTTGAAAATTTATTTGATGATACTTAGTAATAGGTTTATTTTTGTTTTGAAATTCTGTTTCCTGTGGGGTCTTTTTTTTTTTTTTCTTTGGGCTTGTCTTGGTCTTTCTCCTTTATGCTTCAGGCTTTCCACAAATGACTGGTGATTCTGGGTTATCCAGTCATGTTTCAAAGTGAGGCAGCTGAAATGCTAATAAGAACTCTCACCTGTAATCCCAGCACTTTGGGAGGTTGAGGTGGGAGTATCACCTGAGGTCAGGAGTTCAAGACCAGCCTGGCCAACATGGCAAAACCCCATCTCTACTAAAAATACAAAAAATAGCCAGGTGTGGTGGAGGGTGTCTGTAATCCCAGCTACTCAGGAGGCTGAGGCTGGAGAATCGCTTGAACCCAGGAGGTGGAGGTTGCAGTGAGCTGAGATGGCGCCACTGCACTCCTGCCTGGGCAACAGAGTGAGACTTCATCTCAAAAAAAAAAAAAAAAAGAACTCCCTGTCCATACATGGGACCCACTGACAGGCAGGTTCTACCTCAGGGGAGCTGGACAGGAAGTGACCATATACGAGGGTGCCAGTGTGAGGAGGGCTTTACTCTCAGGCACTGACATACTCACCCCTTCCAGCTCTCTTGGTTCTCAGCAGGAAATCCGTGGTGTTTCTTTAGTGATACCCTGCCCCCACTGTTTTAACTCTTTTTTTTTTTTTGAGACAGGATCTTGCTTTGCCACCCAGTGTGTTAAGCCATTCTTGCATTGCTATAACCTAACACTGGGTAATTTATAAAGAAAAGAGGTTTATTTGGCTCACAGTTCTGCAGGCTGTACAGGAAGCCTGGCACCAGCATCTCCTCGGCTTTTGGTGAGGCCTTGCGCTGCTTACAATCATGGTGGAAGGCAAAGGGGGAGCTGGTGTCTCACATGGCAAGAGTGCAACCAAGAGAAAGAGGTGGGGGAGGTGTCACACATTTTTAAACAACCAGATCTCAAGAGAACTCACTGTTGCACAAGGACAGCACCAAGGGAATGGCATTAAACCATCTGTGAGAAATCCACCTTCATGATCCAGTCAGGTCCCACCAGGCCCCACCTCCAACATTGGGGATTACAGTTTAATATGAGATTCAGAAGGAACAACATCCAAATTATTACCCAGTCTAGAGTGCAGTGGCATAGACACTGCTCACAGCAGCCTTGAACTCCTGGTCTCAAGCAATCCTCCTGCCTCAATCTCCTGAGAAACTAGGACCACAGGTCCATGCCACCACACATGATAATTTTTTAATTTTTGTAGAGATGTGGTCTCCCTAAGTTGCCCAGGCTCGTCTCAAACTCTTAGGCTCAGTCAGTCCTCCCATCTCAGCCTCCCAAAGTGCTGGGATTGCAGGTGTGAGCCACTGCATCTGGCTCACTTTTTTTTTTTTTTTTTTTTTTTTAAGAAATAGATAGGGGGCTAGGCATACTGGCTCATGCCTGTAATCCCAGCACTTTGGGAGGCTGAGGCAGGTGGATTGCTTGAGCTCAGGAGTTTAAGACCAGCCTGGGCAATGTGAGGAAACCCCGTATCTACAAAAACTACACACACAAAAAAAAATTAGCCAGGCATGATGGCTTGCACCTCTAGTCCCACCTACTTGAGGGACTGAGGCAGGAAGATAGTTTGAACCTGGGAGGTCGAGGCTGCAGTGAGCCATGATTGTGTCATTGCACTCCAGCCTGGGAGACCAAGTGAGACCCTCTCTCAACAGAAAAAAAAGAAATGGAGACGGAGTCTCGCTGTGTTACTCCAGCTGGTCTCAATTCCTGGCCTCAAGCAATCCTTTGCCTTGACCTCCCAAAGTGCTAGGATTACAGATGTGAGCCACCGTGTCCAGTAATCCTGCCCCTTTTTAACATTTTGACCTGGTGTGACTTCCTGGCCAGGGGTAGTTTTGTACTGGGATGGCATAGGGGAAGCAAGGGCCGTGCTGGTCCCTGCATCGGACTTGCGTTTATCCTGTCCCCCTGTCTTGCCCCCTGGTTGCCATCTCCACTCCCCACAGTACCTGCCGTCTCTGGATCTGGAATCTCCCTGGGGCTGCCTGGGACAGATCCGCTCCCTCTGAGGCCGCACTCCTCCTCAAAATTTCAAGATTTCAAGGCAGTGTGTCCTCTTATTTCCATTCACTCTCCATTTTCTGAAAATTGATTGACACTTCCTGTCTGCCAGTGGCCCCTCCACACATTTTCTCTTCATAGTGGATTTATTAATGTTTTTTCCTTTTTTTTTTTTTTTTTTTTTTTAGATGGAGTCTCGCTCTGCCGCCTAGGCTGGAGTGCAGTGGCCCACGGTCTCTGGTCACTGCACGCTCCGCCTCCTGGGTTCACGCCATTCTCCTGCCTCAGCCTCCCAAGTAGCTGGGACTACAGGTGCCCACCACCACGCCCAGCTAATTTTTTCTGTATTTTTTTTAGTAGAGACAGCGTTTCACCATGTTAGCCAGGATGGTCTCGATCTCCTGACCTTGTGATCCGCCCACCTCAGCCTCCCAAAGTGCTGGGATTACAGGCGTGAGCCACCACGCCCGGCTTATTAATGTTTTTTCTTACTGTTTTTTTAACAGGGTTGCAGAAAGGGGAGAAGAGGAATGCTTGTGTTTAATATTTAAATAGGAAGCCAGATTGCTGTAAAAGAACATAAACCCTAGAAACCAAAATACTCATTTGTTTTTAAAACGATCTTTTTTTCTGCTCTCTTAGGGAAAAAAAGGTGTTCTCTTGAGAATACTTGGTGCTGAGTGAAAGAAGCCAGTCACAAAGGACCATATATTTACTGCATGATTCCATTTATATGAAATATCCAGAGGGCCGGGTGCAGTGGCTTATACCTGTAATCTCAGCACTTTGGGAGGCTGTGGTGGGTGGATCACCTGAGGTCAGGAGTTCAAGACCAGCCTGGCCAACATGGCGAAACCCCATCTCTACTAAAAATACAAAATTAGCAGGGCGTGGTGGTGTGTGCCTGTAGCCCCAGCTACTCGAGAGGCTGAGGTAGGAGAATTGCCTGAACCCGAGAGGCAGAGGTTGCAGTGAGCCAAGATTGCACCATTGCACTACAGCCTGGGTGACAAGAGCAAAACTCTCAAAAAAAAGAAAGAAAGAAAGAAAGAAATATCCAGAGTAGGCAAACATAAAGAGATAGAAAGTAGATCAGTGGTTGCCTAGGGCTGGACAGTACAGGGGAGTTGAGGAGTGACTGCTAATGGGTTTCTTTTGGTGATTTATGAAAAAGCTCTAAAATTAATTGTAATGATGGTTACAAACCTCTGTCAATATACTAAAAGCCATTGAACTGTACTTTAAATGGATGAATGTGAATTTTATCTCAATAAAGCTGTGCAAAAGCGTTTTGGTGCACACGACTTTATTTGGCACATTCTTTCAGTTTAGGACCAAAGAAATCTTATTCATTGGTGGGGTTATTTTGGTTTTGTTGTTTGGGTTTCTTAAGAGACACGGTCTTGCTCTGTCACCCAGGCTGGAGTGCAGAGTGTGATCATAGCTCATTGTAACTTCGAACTCCTGGGCTCAAGGAATCCTCCCACCTCAGCCTCCCAAGTAGTTAGGACTATAGGCGCACACTACCACGCCTGGCTAATTTTTTTATTTTAACTTTTGTAGATATAGGATCTGACTATGTTGCCCAGGCTGGTGTCAAACTCCTGGCCTCAAGTGATCCTCCCGCCTTGGCCTCCCAAAGCTTTTGGATTACAGGCGTGAGCCACTGTGCCTGGCCTCGTTCCGTGTTAAATGGATAAGGTAAATTGTGATGGTGAGGATAATGAATCATCTGATGGCGTGTACAACCTTTTATTTATTAGGTTCAAAAATAAAGAAGCTAGTGTATCCGCCTGGTTTCATGGGATTAGCTGCCTCCCTCTATTATCCACAACAAGCCATCGTGTTTGCCCAGGTAAGAGAAACTCTGTAATCCCTGATGTCCCTCATTCTTGTTTGTGTGTGCATGAATCTGACGCTTAATTTTCTTTTATTTTGCAGTTCTTATAACACCAGACTAAAATTTGTTTGTACATATAGGTGAATACAGCAAATTTAAATTATTTTCTCCACTATATGTCTCAGTTCTGGTCCTTCTTCCAGTAATGCCAGTGTTCACAGAATTTGAACATGAATTTGCATGATTGTTTGAATATTCATCAGCAAAAATTTAAGATAAATTTTTTGTATACTTACATGAAAGTCTACAGACTCAAATTCCAAAGCTGATAATTATGGGTCACTCAGTTTATGCGTGTCCGGTCACAACCTGCTCTTGTTGGTGTTGTAGACACAGACTGCTCTGACCTCCTCTACTCCCTGGTACTGGTGCCCTTGCTTCCCTTGCTGGGGACTTTGGGGACTGTAATCCCCTCTGCTGGGAGTGCCCTTTTCGGGGCTTTCAATTGACTGCTCCTTTCTTACCCTTGAAGCCTCAGTCTTATGGTACCCTGGCAGGCAGGTCGATCACAGTGGCAGGCAACATGGATAAAGTTGCACCACCGATTCTCAAAGTGCATTACCAGACCAGAAGCAGCAGCATCACCTGAGAACTTGTTAGAAATGCAAACTCTCAGGCCCCACCCCAGACTGGCTGAATCAGAAGCTCTGGGAATAAGGGCCAGCAGTCTGTGTTTTAGCAAGCCCTCCAGTGGTTTGTTATTAATGCCTATGTTGTTTGAGAACCACTGATGGAGACCAGTAGGTAGTCTGAAAAGGGTGATACCTGGAGTTAGTGGAACGCTAGAGATGGTGTCCCTCAGAAACTGGTAAGAGCAAGGCAGGCTCTAGGTTTTGAGGTCCTGGGCAGATTGTGGACACAGGGACTTTAGTTGCTCGAACTACCACATCACACGGAAACTCAGTTCCAGGAGCAGACAGCAGTGCAGTCACCCGAATTGGACTCTGAGCCAGACTGACCTGAGACTGCGCTCCCTTGGTTGTTCATGACAGAATTGAGTCCAGATTCCTAAAGTGGGCTACAGTTGTATGTGGGAGCTTGATGGCTTTGGTGACAAATACCAATACTTTCCAGCATTTGCTCAACATTGTTTGTAACAGTCCTGGAGGCAGATAGTTAATGCTTCTGTCCCTGCTCCAGCGCCAGGTAAGGAACAGTGAGTAACATCTTCCAGCCCTAGATATAAAAATAATTAAACATTATTTCAGCCTGTTATGGTTTAAGCAGTAAATGGCTGGAGTGGAGAGGGTGAACTTGGTTGCTGGTTGAGAAGCCTATGTGGCTGTCCCCAGAGTAGGAGTCTTTTTTTTTTTTTTTTTTAAATTTCTTTCTATTTTAACTTTTAGCTTTAGGGGTACATGTGCAGGTTTGTTATTGTAAGTTGTGTGTCATGAGGGTTGGGTGTACAGATTATTTTGTTACCTGGGTAATTAGACTAGTACTTGATGGGTAGTTTTTTGATCCTCGCCCTCTTCTCACCCTCCACCCTCAAGTAGGCCTTGGTCTCTGTTCCCTTCTTTGTGTCCATTTGTTGTCAAGGTTTAGTTCCCACTTACAAGTAAGAACATGTGGTATTTCGTTTTCTGTTCCTATGTTAGTTCACTTAAGATAATGGCCCCCAGCTCCATCCCTGTCCCTGCAAAGGACATGAGCTCATTCTTTTTGGCTGCATAGTATTTTGTGGTGTATAAGTACCACATTTTCTTTATCAAGTCTACCATTGGCCGGGCATGGTGGCCCACACCTGTAATCCCAGCACTTTGGGAGGCTGAGGCAGGTGGATCACCTGAGGCCAGGAGTTCGAGACCATGCTGACCAATGTGGTGAAACCCTGTCTCTACTAAGTACAAAAAATTAGCTGGGTGTGGTGGCGGGTGCCTGTAATCCCAGCTACTTGGGAGGCTGAGGCAGGAGAATTGCTTGAACCCAGGAGGCAGAGGTTGCAGTGAGCCAAGATCGCGCCATTCCACTCCAGCCTGGGCAATGAGCGAAAACTCCATCTCAAAAAAAAAAAAAATCTACCATTGATGGGCATTTAGGTTGATTCCATGTTTTGCTATTATGCATACTGCTATGATGAACGTATGCATGCATATATCTTTATAGTAAAATGATTTATATTCCATCATTCCATTATTATTCTCAATAGTAGGGATTGCTGGGTCAAATGGTAAGATCTTTTCTATTTTGTTTCAAGGTCAGTGGGGAGAGATTATATGACTGGGGTTTACGAGGATATATAGTCATAGAAGATTTGTGGAAGGAGAACTTTCAAAAGGTGAGAAACATCTTTTTCATCTTCTTCCTTTTGGTTTAAATATGTGGTTTCTCTAGGGTTTTGTAAAATATTTGATAACCCTGTTGATTTATTGCTTTTTCTGTTTGCTTCTAGTTATGTCTCCAGCTCAGATTTTTCAGGTGACCTTCCTTGGTAGAGCAGTAGAACTTCTGAGCATTTGGTTATTATCAGCAGGGCCAAATAAGTGGTGACCATAAAATGCAATGCATTCCACCATAGTCTTAGACCATATTTTCCATTATAGTGTATTCATAGTTTCCTCGAAGTATAGCATATTATTTAAAAGTTTTATTGAAACTGAATTCAAAGGGAATGTACTGTGCTCCCAGGAAAAAGACATAATTGAGAGCCTCTTCCTCTTGGTTTTTCACTTATCATAAGTTCTGTTCTTTCCCTAGCACTGCCGTTTCTGTTTATCCCCCAGGCTTCTCAACTCAGCTGAGGGTGTGAGCCATGGTATGTTGAGGACTAGCTACCAGCTAAAGGTCACATTCTCTGTGCTGTCTAGTACATGAGCAACAGAGGGAAGAAGTTGTGTAATTGCAAGAACTTGTCACCTTTCATCTCTTTTAGTGGCCACATAGCTGATTAAATCTTGCCTATGTTCGCTTGGAACATTCCCTTCCTCCCACTGATAAGGAAGAATGAGTAGAGAATAAGGTATCGTGTCTCTACTAAGCACTCAGAAGCACAGCCAGCTAAGGAAGAATTGGACTTCTTATATTAATATACCTTCTACATCACAAATTGAAGAAAATTCCTTTTTCAATGAAAATACTTTTTTTTTTTTTTGAGAAGGAGTCTCGTTCTGTCGCCCAGGCTGGAGTACAGTGGCATGATCTCGGCTCACTGCAAGCTCCGCCTCCCAGCTCCCAGGTTCACGCCATTCTCCTGGCTCAGCCTCCGGAGTAGCTGGGACTACAGGTGCCCGCCACCACGCCCGGCTAATTTTTTGTATTTTTTTAGTAGAGACAGGGTTTCACCGTGTTAGCCAGGATGGTCTTGACCTGACCTCCTGATCTGCCTGTCTCGGCCTCCCAAAGTGCTGGGATTACAGGCTTGAGCCACCACGCCCGGCCAAAAATACTTTTTTAAAAAATATAAATGAGCTTCAAATCACTGAGACGTTAAAAAATACATATAAATAACTACCTCAGAATTAAAATCCAGAATTTTGAACTGGGATTTGGAAGTAACAGAATAAATTATAAGCCCCCTTTATTATTTACATAAGTAATCTTCCAGTGAAATCTTAAGACTCATTTTTTGACCAGGTGCAGTGACTCACGCCCAGCACGTTGGGAGGCCAGGGTGGGAGGATCACTTGAGCCCAGGAGTTTGAGACCAGCCTAGGCAACATAGTGAGACCCTATCTCTCCAAAAAATAAAAAAATTAGCCAGGCATGGTAGCATACTTTGGGAGGCTGAGGTGGGAGGATTGCTTGAGCCCAGAAGGTAAGGGGCTAAATAGAGTGAGCCATGATTGCGCCACTGCACTCCAGCTTGAGCGACACAGTGAGGCCCTGTCTCAAAATAAATAAATAAATAAATAAATAAATAAATGAAAAAGAAAAAAAACCCACTACTTTTTATACTGGTGGTTTCTAAAGGAATTAGTCCCTCTCGAGCCTATTTAAACTAGCTCTTGAATAGGAAATATTATACCAATATCAAGTGTCTTTTGGCAATCCTTTTTAAAGAGTAAACATTCATAGGTGTTTTTTTGTTTGTTTTTTGTTTTATTTCTCTGATATTTTCTATGGAAGCTTCCTTTCTTAAAAAATTCCTTAACAAATGCAGCCGGGCACGGTGACTCACGCCTATAATCCCAGGACTTTGGGAGGCCAAGGCGGGTGGAGCACCTGAGGTCGGGAGTTTGAGACCAGCCTGGCCAACATGGCGAAACCCTGTCTCTACTAAAAAAAATACAAAAATTAGCTGGGCATGGTGATGCACGTCTGTAATCCCAGCTACTTGGGAGGCTGAGGCAGGAGAATTGCTTGAACCTGGGAGGTGGAGGTTACAGTGAGCCAAGATTGCACCACTGCACTCCAGCCTAGGCAACAGAGCGAGACTTCATCTCAAAAAAACAAAAACAAACAAAAAAACAAATGCCCACTAAATTTTATATGGGAAAGGAAGTAAAATATCAAGAAATCTCTACACGGCCCTAGACAGAAATGTGGAAAGTGAGCCTAAAAGCCTCAACTGCGAGCCTTCATTGTGGTGTGACTGCAGACTGAGGCACACCAAAGCTGGAGGGAGTCCCGTAGGCTCCCTGGAGTGCTCACTGTGGTGTCTGTGCATACACACATGCACACCAAAGCTCAAGTGGGGGCTGCGGGAGCCTCTGGCTTGGAAACAGCATTCTCTGACTGCGCTAAGAATTCAGCCCAGTGCAGAAGCAACTGGACTGTGGTTAGAATACCAGTTAAGCAGGCCAACATTTTCTGATAATTTGAAAACATTAGATATTAAAACTACTCAAATTTATATGCAGATCTTTTTGGAGTGAGGTGATAAAGATTTTTAATTGGTTTGTGTTTCTCTCTCTCTTTATACCCTTGCCTTCTTCAGAGTCATTGAGAACGTAAGACTTTCTCCCGTTTGTTACTCTCCAAGCATAATTTTACTGACAGCTGTCTGTTCTCAGTAGAAGGTAATAAAATCAGGGCCAGGCACAGTGGTTTATACCTATAATCCCAGCACTTTGGGAGGCTGAGGCAGGCAAATCGCTTTGAGCCTAGGTGTTCAAGACCAGCCTGGGCAATATGGCAAAACCCCGTCTCTACAAAAACTACCAAAAAAAAAAAAAAAAAAATTAGCCAGGTGTGGTGGCATGCACCTGTAGTCGCATCTACTTGGGAGGCTGAGGCAGGAGAATATCATGAGCCCAGGAGATGGAGTTTGTGGTGAGCCGTGTTCACCCCACTGCACTCCAGCCTGGGGAATGGGAGTGAAGCCCTGTATAAAAAACAAAAAGAAAAAAAAACAGCTGGGCGCAGTGGCTCACGCCTGTAATCCCACAATTTTGGGAGGCCGAGGTGGGCAGATCACGAGGTCAGGAGGTCGAGACCATCCTGGCTAACACGGTGAAACCCTGTCTCTGCTAAAAATACAAAAAATTAACCGGCCGTGGTGGCGGGCGCCTGTAGTCCCAGCTACTCAGGAGGCTGAGGCAGGAGAATGGCATGAACCCGAGAGGCGGAGCTTGCAGTGAGCCGAGATCGTGCCACTGCACTCCAGCCTGGGCGACAGAGCAAGACTCTGTCTCAAAAAAAATCAAATTAAAATAAAAGGTAATAAAATTGATGTTGACTGCATTAAATTTTTATTACAAGTTTTTTTTGTTTTGAGATGGACTGTTGCTCTATCGCCCAGGCTGGAGTGCAGTGGTGCGATCTCGGCTCACTGCAAGCTCTGCCTCCCGGGTTCATGCCATTCTCCTGCCTCAGCCTCCCGAGTAGCTGGGACTACAGGCGCCCGCCACCACGCCCGGCTAATTTTTTGTATTTTTAGTAGAGACAGGGTTTCGCCATGTTAGCCAGGGTGGTCTCGATCTCCTGACCTCGTGATCCGCCCACCTCGGCCTCCCAAAGTGCTGGGATTAGAGGTGTGAGCCACCATGCCTGGCCTATTACAAGTTTTAAAGGAAAAAATAGCAGAGGGCCCTATTAATTCAAAATTCAATATTCTTAGAGTTCAGGAATTACTTGATATAATGAAGTGTCATTGTTTTTTGTTGATCTTGTTTCACCCCCACTTTAGATTTCATGGGCTTCAGGGGGGTTTTCGTTTTTTATTTTTTGGTTTATTTCTTTCTTTTTGAGATGGAATCTCACCCTGTTGCCCAGGCTGGAGTGCAGTGGCTCAATCTCGGCTTACTGCAACCTCCACCTCCCGGGTTCAAGCCATTCTCCTGTCTCAGCCTCCTGAGTAGCTGGGACTACAGGTCCACACCACAACACCCAGCTGATTTTTGTATTTTTAGTAGAGATGGGGTTTCACCATGTTGGTCAGGCTGGTCTCAGGTGCTCCACCTGCCTCAGCCTCCCAAAGTGCTGGGATTACAGGCGTGAGCCATTGGGCCCGGACTTGTTTTTGTTTTTTTAATGAGAGCTAAGATTTAAGCTACCCTGGAAAATGAATCTTTCTGGGACCCTAGAGCTGAGTATATTTTCTTCATAGACTATCAAATAATTCATAATCTAGTAAAGGAGATAAGGAAAGCATATGACCAAAATACAAGGTAAAATGTGATAAATGCCAGAAGAAAGGCACAGAAAAAAAGGTATGATTTTTGGATGAAGATATCTTGTTTTCATTGAGGGGAATTAAGGGACACTTCATGAAGGAGACTTTTTTGTTTCTTAGCTTGTTTCAAGGGAGTTGGTTTTCAAATCTGGCTTTAATTACCAGTCTCAATTAGGTATCATCTAATTCATATATATATATATTTTGTTTGTTTGTTTGTTTTTGTTTTTGTTTTTGTTTTGAGACAGAGTCTTGTTTTTGTTTTTGTTTTTGTTTTTGTTTTGAGACAGAGTCTTGCTCTGTGGCCCAGGCTGGGGTGCAGTGGCATGATGTCAACTCACTGCAACCTCTGCCTCCCGGGTTCAAGCCATTCTCCTCCCTCAGCCTCCTGAGTAGCTGGGATTACAGGTGCATGGCACCGTGCCTGGCTAATTTTTAGTAGAGACGGGGTTTAGTATTTTTAGTAGAGATGGGGTTTCACCATGTTGTCCAGGATGGTCTTGATCTCCTGACCTCGTGATCTTCCTGCCTCAGCCTCCCAAAGTGCTGGGATTACAGGCGTGAGCCACTGCTCCCAGCCAATTGTTTGTATTGTAATCATGTAACAGATGTACTGGCTTTTGGTTGTACATAGTCAGAGAAATTGTGGACATTGTGTTTAAAACAGGGCGCTGGCCAGGTGTGGTGGCTCATGCCTGTAATCCCAGCACTTTGGGACGTGGAGACAGGTGGATCACTTGAGCCCAGAAGTTTGAGACCAGCCTGGACAACATGGTAAAACCCTGTCTCTACTGAAAGCACAAAAATTAGCCAGTCGTGGTGGCATGCACCTGTAATCCCACCTACTTGGGAGGCGGAGGCACAAGAACTACTTGAACCCGGGAGGCGGAGGTTACAGTGAGCTGAGATTGTGCCACTGCACTCCAGCCTGGGCGAAGGAGCGAGACTCGGTCTCTAAATACATGCCTACATACATACATAAAACAGGGCACTGAATATTTTTAAATTAGGAATGATGGCACAATTCATAACGGTATTTTTCCCATGGGGCTATATTCCTCTGAAATACCCCAAACAAGTCTGTGGCATTTTGCTGTTCTGCCACATCCCTTTTCCCTCTTACGAAATCATTCTAAATGTTTATGCCGAGTCTTCTACCAATAAAGTGGTGTTTCAGTTTGTCATCATTGGTTACTTAAGAGGAATTTATCTGCTTCAGTTAAAATGAACTTTTTGTCAGAACTGTGAAGCAAAGATAGGTGTGTCCAGAAATATTGTCATCTTGGTAGAGTCTGGGGCTTTCTTTTAAGTTACAAGAATATATAACGTATGTATACAGTTTAAAGTCCAACACTATAATGACCATGTACGTACCAATCAATCATCTACCTTTAAAAATAGGAAATGGCCGGGCGCGGTGGCTCAAGCCTGTAATCCCAGCACTTTGGGAGGCCGAGACGGGCGGATCACGAGGTCAGGAGATCGAGACCATCCTGGCTAACACGGTGAAACCCCGTCTCTACTAAAAAATACAAAAAACTAGCCGGGCGAGGTGGCGGCGCCTGTATTCCCAGCTACTCGGGAGGCGAAGGCAGGAGAATGGCGGGAACCCGGGAGGCGGAGCTTGCTGTGAGCTGAGATCCGGCCACTGCACTCCAGCCTGGGTGACAGAGCGAGACTCCGTTTCAAAAAAAAGAATTAAAAAAAAAAAAAAAAAAAAAATAGGAAATGACTGCCAGGCACGGTGGCTTACACCTGTAATCCCAGCACTTTGAGAGGCCGAGGCAGGTGGATCACGAGGTCAGGAGTTCAAGACCAGCCTGGACAACATGGTGAAAACCCATCTCTACTAAAAATACAAAAAAATTATCCAGGCGTGGTGGCGGGTGCCTGTAATCCCAGCTACTTGGGAGGCTGAGGCAGAGAATTGCTTGAACCCGGGAGGTGGAGGTTGCAGTGAGCCAAGATCGCGCCACTGCACTCCAGCCTGGCCAACAGAACAAGCCTCCATCTCAAAAAAAAAAAAAAAAAAGGAAATTAACAGTGCCTTTCAAGTCTTCCATGGGTCCCCTCACCCCCAAGTCTCCCCAGAGGGAACCACTATCTGGAATTTTATTTCATCCCCTTGTTTTTCTTTAAACTTTTCTTCCAGTTTAACCATATATGTATATATTCTGAAATACTGTAGTTGAGCCTGCCTGGTTTTGCGTTTATAAAAATATACCAAATTTAAGTCTAAATAAACATATTATATATATATATAAGTTTATCTAGGTGGGTCTTACTACATATTGTTTTGCAACTTGTTTTGTTCCCTTAACATTTTGTTTATGGGTTATGTATGGCAGCAGTGCATTCATTTTCACTGCTGTAGACTGTTTTCTTTGTGTTTTTGTTTTGTTTTGTTTTGTTTTTGTTTTTGTTTTTAACAGACAGAGGCTCACTCTGTTGCTCAGGCTGGAGTGTGGTGGTGCAATCATGACTCACTGCAACTTCCGCCTGCTGGGTTCAAACAATTCTCCCACCTCAGCCTCCTGAGTAGCTGGGACTACAGGCATGCGCCACCATCCCTGGCTAATTTTTGTATTTTTAGTAGAGACAGGGTTTTACCATGTTGGTCAGGCTGGTCTCAAACTCCTAACCTCAGGTGATCCGCCTTCCTCGGCCTCCCAAAGTGCTGGGATTACAGGCATGAGCCACCGTGCCTGGTCATATTTTCTTTATGGGAAAATACCCATGTTGGTGGCTCCTTGGGTGGGTTTCAGTATATTACTATTACAACACAGCATGGCTTCATAATTTGTGAACAGTTTTTCTAGACCAGGGTTCCTGATTCATAGGGTCTGCATATCTTCAGTTTTACTAGATGATGCCAAGTAATTGTTTCCATTTTTGCCAGTCTGGTGACTTTAAAAGAGTTTTTCATTGTGGAGTATGTGTGTATGTGGCTTTACTTTATTTCCCAATTTTCATTTTGAGAAAATTTTAAAACTACAAATCAGGTGCAGGACTAGTACAATGAATATACCCTTCACTTAGATTCACTAACATTTGCTACATTTGCATTATCTATTTTTTCACCTATGCATGGTGTTAATACACACGAGTATATTTTATTTTCCTGAACCATTTGAGAATTAATTGTAGATATCATTGCATTTTCCATTTGTATCTAATTCAGCATGTATTTCCAAAGAACGTGGATATTCATTTATATAATCACAATACAGTTATTGTACTCAGGAAAGTTGACACTTCATTATTTACACAAATGTTATCTAATATATGGCCCATGTTCAAATTTCCCTAGTTGCCCCAGTAATGTACTTGCCTTAAACAACTTTTGATTTTTTTTTTTTTTTTTTTTTTTTTTTTTTTTGAGATGGAGTGTCACTCTGTCGCCCAGGCTGGAGTGCAGTGACGTGATGTCGGCTCACTGCAACCTCTGCCTCCTGGGTTCAAGTAATTCTGCCTCAGCCTGGCGAGTAGCTGGGACCACAGGCGCACACCACCGTACCCGGCTAATTTTTGTATTTTTAGTAGAGACAGGGTTTCACCATATTGGTCAGGCTGGTCTCAAACTCCTGACCTCAGGCAATCCACCTGCCTCGGCTTCTCAAAGTGCTGGGATTACAGGCGTGAGCCACCATGCCCGGCCTCCCTCTCTCTTTCTTTCTTTCTCTTTCTTTCTTTCTTTCTTTCTTTCTTTCTTTCTTTCTTTTCTTTCTTTTCTTTCTTTTCTTTCTTTTCTTTCTTTTCTTTCTTTTCTTTCTTTCTTTTCTTTCTTTCCCTTCCTTCCTTCCTTCCTTCCTTCCTTCCTTCCTTCCTTCCTTCCTTCCTTCCTTCCTTCCTTCCTTCCTTTCTTTCTTTTCTTTCTTTTCTTTCTTTTCTTTCTCTCTTAATCTACAGGCTCCCCTTCCATATTTTGGAGTTGACTTCCTTACAGTTTATCTGTTAAAACAATCTGGCACATTTCACCTATAGAGTTTCTAACAGTTTGGGTTTTGCACACGTTTATGCTGTAGTTTAACGTGTTCTCTGTACTTGCTGCATATTGGCAGCTGGATCCACAGGCTACTTGATCCAGATCCTGTTTGATTCTTTTGGCAAGGCTCTAGATCCACGTAGGCACATATGTCCTGTTTTTGCTTTGTTTTTGTTTGTTTTAGCAGCTGTGGATGCTCAATGCCTAGACCCATTGAATCTTTGGGGGATAGAAATGGTGATACTGGCCGGGCGCAGTGGCTCACACCTGTAATCCCAACACTTTGGGAGGCCGAGGAGGGTAGATCACTTGAAATCAGGAGTTCAAGACCAGTCTGGCCAACATGGTGAAACCCCAGCTCTACTAAAAATACAAAAAAATTAGCCGCACGTGGATCATGAGGTCAGGAGATTGAGACCATTCTGGCTAACACAGTGAAACCCTGTCTCTACTAAAAATGCAAAAAATTAGCCAGATGTGGTGGTAGGCGCCTGTAGTCCCAGCTACTCGGGAGGCTGAGGCAGGAGAATGGTGTGAACCCAGGAGGCAGAGCTTGCAGTGAGCTGAGATTGTACCACTGCACTCCAGCTAGGGGACAGAGCAAGACTCCATCTCAAAAAAAAAAAAAAAAAAAAATTAGTCACGCATGGTGGCACGTGCCTGTAGTCCCAGGTACTCAGGACACTGAATCAGGAGAATTGCTTGAAGCTGCGAGGCAGAGGTGGCAGTGAGCCAAGATCATGCCACCGCACTCCAGCCTGGGTGACAGAACAAGACTGTGTCTCAAAAAAAAAAAAAAAGAAAATGGTGATGTTTTACTTCTGTTGTTTTATTTTTTCATATTAGCTGAAATATTTTGATAAAGAACCCCTTATCTACTAGTTACCCGGTTATAGTTTATATAGGAAAAACAAGATAATTACTTGATTTTTTTTCTCTTATTTATCCAGTTTCAAAATAATGAATTCATTCCCTTTCCTCAGAAGATCACCTGTTAGTTTTTCTTTAAAAATATCGGCCAAGTGTGGTGGCTCATGCCTGTAATCCCAGCACTTTGGCAGGCCAAGGCGGGTGGATCACCTGAGGTCAGGAATTCGAGACCAGCCTGGCCAACATGGTAAAACCCCATCTCTACTAAAAATAAAAAATTAGCCAGGTGTGGTGGCACGCACCTGTAGTCCCAGCTACTCGGGAGGCTGAGGCTGGAGAATCACTTGAACCTGGGAGGTGGAGGTTGCAGTGAACCCAGATCACGTCACTGCACTCCAGCCTGGGTGACAGAGTGAAATTTTGTCTCAAAAAAATAGGGCCAGACACGGTGGCTCACGCCTGTAATCCCAGCACTTTGAGGGTTCGAAGCGGGCGGATCACAAGGTTAGGAGATCAAGACCATCCTGGCTAACGTGGTGAAACCCCGTCTCTACTAAAAAATATGAAAACATTAGCTGGGCATGGTGGCATGCACCTGTAGTTCCAGCTACTCGGGAGGCTGAGGCAGGAGAATTCACGCCATTCTCCTGCCTCAGCCTCCCAAGTAGCTGGGACTACAGGCGCCCGCCACCACGCCCGGCTAATTTTTTTGTATTTTTAGTAGAGTCGGGGTTTCACCGTGTTAGCCAGGATGATCTTGATCTGACCTCGTGATCTGCCCACCCCGGCCTCCCAAAGTGCTGGGATTACAGGCGTGAGCCACTGCGCCTGGCTGAGACCGTTTCTTAAAATAATAAATTAAAAATCATTATGGGTTTATAGATTTAAACATATTTGATAGTTTTGAATGCTTTGTAATTCTTGGTCTTATTCAAGTTCAAACTGTCCCATTTTGTTAGTGGAAGTTGGTTCTGAGTCCTCTTGACATGACCCAAGTAGTCTGGATAGTTACCTCACTATCTAGCATGTGAAGATGTTCCCAGAATTTCACATCGTGGTTTTCATTTACGTTGCCCTGATTACTAATGAGGTTGAACATTTTTTCACAGGTTTATTGACTTCTTCTTGAAATGCCTGTTCATGTCTTTTGGCCACTTTTTATATGGGTCATTTGTCCCTTATTGATTTATAAGAGTTCTTTATTTTTTTTCCTAGATATTAATAGTTTCGGCCAGATGTTTGCAGATGTCTTTTCTCAGTATGACTTGTCTTTTCAGTTTTGGTGTCTCGATGATCAGAAGTTCTTCATGTTGATTTATTGACCTTTTCCATTATGGTTTTCACTCTTTGACTCTAGGAGCTTAATAAAAGCATGAAATACTTATTGATTGTCCATTGCTAATCTGAAACCCTTTCAGAATAGTCCTAACCCAAGGTCTCAGTATCAGAGATGAAGGCCAGTTGTGGGTGTCAGTCCTCAGGGTCACAGATGGCTCTTTTAGAGTTGTCTTTTTTTTTTTTTTTTTTTTTGAGACGGAGTCTTGCTCTATAGCCCAGGGTGAAGTGCAGTGATACAGTGGTGCGATCTCATTCACTGCACCCTCCACCTCCTGGGTTCAAGCAATTCTCCTACCTCAGCTTCCCGAGTAACTGGGATTGCAGGCATGCACCACCACGCCCGGCTAATTTTTGTATTTTTAGTAGAGACGGGGTTTCACCATCTTGGCCAGGCTGGTCCTGGGCTCCTGACCTCAAATGATCCACCCACCTCAGCCTCCCAAAATGTTGGGACTACAGGCGTGAGCCACTGCACCAGACTAGAGTTGTCTTTTTTTTTTTTTTTTTTTGAGATGGAGTCTCGCTCTATCGCCCAGCCTAGAGTGCAATGGCACCATCTTGGTTCACTGCAACCTCCGCCTTCTGGGTTCAAGCGATTCTTCCGCCTCAGCCTCCCCAGTTGCTGGGATTACAGGCATTCAGTACTACACTTGGCTAATTTTTTTGTGTGCTTCTAGTGGAGACAGGGTTTTGCCATGTTGGCCAGGCTGGTCTCAAACCCCTGGCCTCAGGTGATCCCCCTGCCTCGGCCTCGAAGGGGATTACAGGTGTGAGCCACCGCACCCGGCCTAGAGTTGTCTTATAATTAGCTAAACACAGCAGTATGTCTCAATACATATCATATTTTAGTTTTTCACTATCTTTTTTTTTTTAATGCAACAAATTACTATCACAGAATTGTAGAATGACTGTTAAAGGCCAACACTAATTATTTAAAGGGCAGGAAATTAAAAAAGAAGCATAAACCTGTTACCAACATGAAAACTGAGCAGAACTTCTAAAGCTGAGCTGTTAATAGTTTTATTCAGGCCCTTGCTGGCTCAGCAGGAAAATGAAAGGGAAGCAGCAACCACCACCCTGAGTAAACATGCACTGCTTTTTCTTCCTCCATTAGAAATTCCTCGGCTCTCTAAACACAGCAAAGTTTGGCTGAAAGTAAGTCATGTGGTTTTAAAATGTTCATCTTTGAAGTAAGCTAGTCACAGAAGGACAAATGCTGCATGATTCTACTTGTATGAGGTATCTAAAATAGTCAAACTCATAGAGGCAGAGAATAGAATGGCAATTGCCAGGGATTGGGTGGGGGAGGGAGAAATAGGGAGTTGGTAATCAACAAAGTTTTAGTCAAGCAAGGAGAATAAGTTCTAGAGACCCCTTGCACAACATCGTGCCTATAGATAACAGTGCTGTATTGTACGCTTAAAAATCTGCCAAGAGGGCAGATGTCATGTTAAGTATTCTTACCACTGTATTTTTTTTTTAATGACAGCTTGATGGGTTTTCCACAAAGTTATGAATTTGTGTTCTTTGTAATTTTTTGCTCTAAAATTCTAAGAACTACAGGTATTAGGAAATGATTTTGAAATGATTTTTTCTTTCTTTTTAAAAAACACCATTATTTAGCAAAACGAAAAGTTAGAAATCCTGAATAATAATTGTCATCTCTTCCTTAGAAAGGAATGCACTATTGGTATCAGTGGGCAGGACACAGCGTTGTCCAGTGGACTGAGGAGCAGGAGCACCAGACTCCTATCCCACCATTGCCTCTAACTAGCCCTGAAACCTTGGGAAGTTACCCCAGCACTGTGGGAACTGGCATAGTCCCTCCTGGAGCTGTTTTGAGGATTAAGTAAGGTTATCTGTGTGAGGAACATATGCAATGGATGGACTCTAGCCACATGATAGTCATTAACCACCACTCATGTGATACTGCACATTTTCGCTTCTGCCTGAGAAGATAATGTCCACTAATAGAAAATGGAACCATACCCTGTAGTCAGGAGTTCTTATGTCATTGTTTTATTTTTCCATTGCTGCCAAAATAAATGACTGCAAATTTACAGGCTGAAAGTAATGCAAATGATTATCTTAGTTCTGTAGGTCAGAAGTCCAATTCTAAATCAAGGTGTCAGCAGGGTTGCGTTCCTTTCTCGAGGCCCTAGGGGAGAATTTCTTTCCTGATCATTTAGATTGTTGACAGAACTCAGTTCCTCAAGGTTGTAGGACCAAGGTCTGTTTTGCTGGCTGAGGGCTGTTTCCAGCTTCCTTCCTCTATTGTCAAAGCCTACAGCAAGTCCTTTGCAGGTCCCCCCTCTGACCCCTTCTTCTGCCTCCCTCTTAGACTACAGGCACTCATATGCTTGAATCAGGCCCACCCAGATAATCCAAGATCATCTCACTATTTTAAGGGCAACTGATTAGTAAACTTAATTCCAATGCAACCTTAATTTCCTTTTGCCGTGTAAGGTAACAGTCACAGGTTCCAGAAATAGAAGACATCTTTGAGGGGCCATTATTCTGCCTACTCATCCAGTAAACTAGAATTTTGTTGGGATCTTTAACAGGTCATTTATCCTTACCTTTTATTTTCTTCATCCAAAAAATAAAGTGGCCTACCATATAGGATAGATAATGTTTATTGAGCACTTACTTGCTGTGAGCTTGGCCCTTGGCGCTAAGCTCTTTGCTCAGGAAGACTCTTTGAAGTGGGTTCTATTATTATCTCCATTTATAAGTGAGGAAACTGCATTTTGGAGAAGTTAAGTAATTGTTGAAAATAATTCAACTGGTGAGGGAGTCAGACATTTCAGCAGGCTGCTGTACCTCAAAGGTTTGGCTGGCAATCAGCCTTCACATGGCAGGCATACTAATTAGAAATCAGTGTCTTGATTTTCTTAAAAAGTTTCAGTTTTGCTAGCAGAAATTGTCATTTGTGGCCAGGCACGGTGCCTCACGCTTGTAATCCCAGCGCTTTGTAGGCCGAGGCAGGTGAATCACCTGTGGTCAGGAGCTTGAGACCAGCCTGGCCAACATGGTGAAACCCTGTCTCCACTAAAACTATAATAATTAGCTGGGCGTGGTAGTGGGCGCCTGTAATCCCAGCTACTCGGGAGGCTGAGGTAGGAGAATCGTTTGAACCCAGGAGGTGGAGGTTACATGAGCTGAGATTGCACCACTGCACTCCATCCTGGGTGACAGAGGGAAACTCTGTCTCAAAAGAAAAAAAGTTGTCATTTGTGTTCATGGACGTGGTAAGAAAATAACTGAAATCAGATATGTATTAAAATGGTTAAGTTATAAAATATTCTAGATAAAACTGTTTCTCTGTCTGAAAATGCAAAAAAAAAAAAATTGATTTCTGGGTTGTGCTAAATCACGAACTGTTTTTTGAAGTCAGAATGTTGTTTTGTCTGAGATCTTGGAGTTCTCTGCCAAGAGAGATCTGATTTGTAATAGGGTGGTGGATGGGCTCAATGTTTTTTTAATGAGATATTGGACTGTGATGTTTTGTTATACTCTAAGTGATATGTAACCAAACAAGGAAATTTTCCTAGCAACAAAGTTGTTTTCCTGAATCAGAAGAATGCTTTTGTTTGCTCATTTTCTTATTGTCCAAAAGATAAAAAAGCTTGTGAATTTAGCATCTTATTTTTTTTTGAGATTGAGGTACTGGCGAGTATAGATAGTAGAATATATAAGATTATCATTGGAAGTATTTGGCAAGCAGTATGTTAATTCAGACCTAAATTATTATTTAGGTAGAGAACTACCTTGTTTTTTTGTTTGTTTTTGAGATGGAGTTTCGCTCTTGTTGCCCAGGCTGGAGTACAGTGGCGCGATCTCGGCTCACTGCAACCTCCGCCTCCTGGGTTCAAGCGATTCTCCTGCCTCAGCCTCCCGAGTAGCTGGGATTACAGGCATGCGCCACCATGCCCTGCTAATTTTGTATTTTTAGTAGAGTTGGAGTTTCTCCCTGTTGTTCAGGCTAGTCTCGAACTTCCAACCTGAGGTGATCCGCCCACCTCGGCCTCCCAGAGTGCTGGGATTACAGGTGTGAGTCACTGCGCCCTGCCGAGAACCACCTTGTTTTTATGCCAGACCCAATTGTTGGACATGATTATCTCGCTGGCCCTCATAAGCCTTTTTTTCTCTCTTCTTGTTCTTCATTAATCTGGTGAGGGACCCAGACATTTCAGCAGGCTGCTGTACCTCAAAGGTTTGGCTGGCAATCAGCCTTCACATGGCAGTCATACTAATTAGAAATCAATGTTTTGATTTTTTTAAAGTTTTAATTTTGCTAACAGAAAGTGTTATTCCTGTTCATGAACGTGTTAAGAAAATAGAAACCCAAACTTTTTTACAGTCATCATATCTCTAAGTTTTACCCCATTCCATTTGTTTGTTTGTTTTGAGACAGGGTCCCAGTCTGTTGCCCAAGCTGTAGTGCAGTGGTGCAGTTACAGCTTGCTGCAGCCTCAACCTCCCTGACTTAAATGATCCTCCCACCTCAGCCTCCTGAGTAGCTGGGACCACAAGCATGTGTCATCCCACCTGGCTAATTTTTGTATTTTTTTGTAGAGACAGGATTTCAGCACATTGCCCAGGCTGATCTTGAAGTCCTGGGCTCAAGTAATCCACTTGCCTCGGCCTCCTGAAGTGCTGGGATTACAGATGTGAGCCACTGCCCCGGCTTTCGATTTGTTTATGCAACAAATATTTGAATAGTATGTGCTAGGAGGCCCTAGGGGTAGTGTGCCCTCATGAAGCTTACAGATTAATGAAAGACTCAAACATGAAAGAAATAATTACACAATCAGGAAGTACATGAGTGCTGTGAAAGGGAATAGAAGATTCTGCAAAATTGAAGGACAGGGTACAAAGAAAGCCTCGATGTAAAGGATGAATAACATTTAGCTAGGCAAAAATTGGGATTGACTGGTCTTGGTCAAGGGGTATATTTTGCAAAGGTCTTGTCCCAATAGGGAGTTTGGCAATTTCGAGCAACAGCAAAAAGGCCTCTGGGGTGTAGGTGGGTGTGTGTTCACGTATGTGTATGTGTGTTCGCTTGTGTGCATGCATGTGAGGAGGTGGGGTGGGGAGTGGCTCTGGAGGAGAAGGGCACAGATTCTCAGTCCTGTAGCATTCCTGTTCAGAATGTCAAGTAGAGCTGAGAATTGTCTGTTGATCATTGGTCCACCAAGCAGTTCGTATGGCCTTGTTTCCCAGAACTCCATCATCAAGCGGATGTGGTGACCATATACTTTATCATCAAAACCAGGATATTCATTTTTTTAAAACTTTTTTTTTTTTTAATGTTGCGCAAGCTGGTCTTGAACTCCTAGGCTCAATGGATCCTCCCACCCCGGCTTCCCAAAGTGCTGGGATTACAGGCGTGAGCCAACACACGCGGCAAACCAGGATACTCTTGAGAGTGAAAGGGGACACTATTAATTATGCTGGGACAATGGATATAAAACAGTACTTATAGACCAGTTCTCAGCCACTCCAGGGAGCCCCAAGGTTGCCTAGAAACCGTGCTCTGAAATGACAGGGTTAGTCACGTGCTCCTGCTTTCTCACCTTTTCCCCTTCCTTCAACCATGAATAACTATGAAAGAGGGGCACCGGGAGAAACTGCTCCAAGTCTATACAACAGAATCATAGCACTGTAGCCCACCCAGCTGCAGCCTCCTGTTTTTCACACTGCCATCTGATCTCTATTAATGTGTTTTGAGAATTAAAGTCTAAAAAACATATAGAAAAGAAAGTAAGACCTTAAAAATTTAGCACGTGAACTTTTCCCACTAGAAGCTTTTCTTACACTGCTTCTTATGGATTACATGACCTAATTATATGTTCCCGGATGGCCACTAGGCAGAATGGGTGTGGTCTAACTTCTTTCACAGTAAACATGTTTTGTGGATTGGCCCCTATGGTGGATAATGGTGAATAACGCATGGAGTAAATACCTACAGGAAGCCTTCCCGTAGGTGTAAAACCTTTATTTCAGGAAATAAAATAGGAAGATATATTGATTTTTTTAATAGAATCAACTGTTTGGCTGAATCTGCATAATGAGGATTAATGGCGCTTTATTTCCTGCTCTCTCTGCCCAAGTCATTCTACAGCAGGGCCCTCAGAGAGCCCTAGTAACTTCTTCAATTTACTGAGAGATGGATCACTTTGCAGTATAATAATATTTAATGGTCGGCAACTGCGAGAATGTGGGACCTCATTGTCCTCCTCAGCCTTTCTTCAACAACCCCCCAGGTCCTCAATAAAATAGTTTGACCCTGTCCCGCATAATAATTTTTAATGTTCATGTTCAGCCAAATACTCAGGACACTAAGGAGTTGCACTATTTCTTTTCAAACTGCATTCAAGCTCTTTCTTTTGTTTTAAAAGCCAGGAAATGTGAAGAATTCACCTGGAACTAAGTAGAAAACTCCTTGCTCTGCCATCTTAATCAGGTAAAGAACAAGAAATCTCTGTGATTGTTTTCAGCATTGTAGTGCCAGCTGAAATGAGTTGTGTTTAATTAATTTAATTTAATTGTAACAGTTTCAACTTGATGTGAAAACATAAGGGTCATATTTTCTTCCATCTTTAATTTCTGGGCTTAAATGCTGTGACTTATATATTTGTGTTTGTTCCACTGATGTTACCTGGGTTTTTTAGACAAGCTAGAAGCAGACAGTTGGGATTTGTCTACAAATGTATTTCAAACAATTGGAAAGTGTCATTATTCCTTACGTTTATTTTTTTCAAACAACACTTTATTATTGTAAGTACACTTGTATTTATCTAATACTCAGTGTACACTGGAATGTATGACAGTTACACAGAGGCTCAAAACAGTAGTTATATTGTTTGTGTATATTTGAAAAATTGTATAATAGCACTTGTGATTTCCTGGTACTTAGAAGACTATAATTGAAATTGGAAACAACCTAGATATTCAACTATAGGAAAATGGCTTAATTATGGTATATCCATAAAGTGGAATATTATTATTCTGTTTCTACAGTATTTAATTGCATGGGAACATGTGCACAATTATTGTTAAATGAAAAAAAGGTAGTGTGATATGTTTATAGAGGGGAAGAAGCCAGGAGATACAACAGAAAGTGTATATCGTTCAGTGGTATGATGATTTTTATATTTTTTCTTCTTTATAACTTTCTGTATTTTAAAAATTTTCTGCAATGAATATGTGTTTTATAATCAGAAAATTTTTTGAAAATTGGTGTTACATTTATTGTAAATCATGGCCCCTACTTAAAATTTAGGAAAACCCTGAGTTTGAAGGGTTTTTTCTTCAAGCTTTCTTTATATTTTTGGAGACCCAAAGAGTCACATAAACTGAGAATTTGAAAGTGAACCCCCAGCCTCAAGCAGACTCCCCTGGAGCCCTGTATGTTCCTCCTTTTACACCAGCACTGATGGGAAACTCACCCCATGGGGCAGCCATCCTGGGACAATTCTGATTTTTTGGAAGCTGTTTCTTCTGCTAAGCAAAAATATGTCTCCGTAGTGGTCACAGAAAACAAATCCAGTTCCTCTTTCACTGCATAGCCGTTCATACAGTAACCCAAAATCAGTAGGTTCTCAGATACAAACTATTATCCGGGGAGTTGGTAAAAGGCAAAGGCCACCCCAGAATCAGTATCTCTGGTGAATGCATGGGAATGCATATCTGCCAGTTATGCATGGGATGTGCCATTAGAAGGATGACTAGAGGGTGAGCAGCCACAGAGTGACACATGTCCTCTAGGGACTTGACTTTTAACACGGTTATATTTCTCTCATTTTTTTAAATCCTTGTCAGCCAGAATGGTTATATTTCTGTACAGGGACAATGAAAAAGACATAGAATAAAGGGAAATTGGGTAAGTATCCATTTCAGTTTTCAAAGATACTCTGCACCAGAGTTCAGCTTGCTGTAATACACAACCTTGATTTCATTCTTTATTGTTTTTAGATCTTCATTGGAGGAGGTGTAGCTTTTAATTATAAAAGTGATTCGTGTTGGTTGTAAAAAATGTTTTTAGCTAACTATTTTATTTTATTTTATTTTATTTTTTTTTTTGAGACGGAGTCTCGGTCTGCCGCCCAGGCTGGAGTACAGTGGCCGGATCTCAGCTCACTGCAAGCTCCGCCTCCCGGGTTCCCGCCATTCTCCTGTCTCAGCCTCCCGAGTAGCTGGGACTACAGGCGCCCGCCGCCTCGCCCGGCTAGTTTTTTGTATTTTTAGTAGAGACGGGGTTTCACCGTGTTAGCCAGGATGGTCTCGATCTCCTGACCTCGTGATCCGCCCGTCTCGGCCTCCCAAAGTGCTGGGATTACAGGCTTGAGCCACCGCGCCCGGCCTTTTAGCTAACTATTTTAAAAGCTTGTCTTATCCTTTATTCTTTTCTTTTCTTTTTCTTTTTTTTTTTTTTTTTTGAGATGGAGTTTCGCTCTTATTGCCCAGGCTGGAGTGCAGTGGTGCAATCTCGCCCACTGCAGCCTCGGAGGCCTCCCAGGTTCTAGTGATTCTCCTGCCTCAGCCTCCCAAGTAGCTGGGATTACAGGCATGCACCACCATGCCCGACTAATTTTGTATTTGTAGTAGAGACAGGGTTTTACCATATTGGTCAGGCTGGTCTCGAACTCCTGACCTCAGGTGATCCACCTGCCTCGGCCTCCCAAAGTGCTGGGATTACTGGTATGAGCCACCATGTCTGGCCACTTTATTCTTGTTTCCAGAGGTAATTTTTGTTAATAGTTTGGTGTATCATTCCAGACTTTTAAAGATAGATAGATAGATAGATAGATAGATAGATAGGCCAGGTGCAGTGGCTCATACCTGTACTCCTAGCGCTTTGGGAGGCCGAGGTAGGTGATTACATGAGTCTGGCAGTTCAAGAACAGCCTGGGCAATATAGCGAAACCCTGTCTCTACAGAAAAATTTAAAAATTAGCTGAGTGTGATGACGAACACCTGTAGTCCCAGTTACTTGGAGGCTGAGGTGGGAGGATCACCTGAGCCTGGGAGAAACAGGTTGCAGTGAGCCATGATCACTCCACTGCACTCCAGCCTGGGCAACAGAGTGACACCCTGTCTCAAAAACAAATATATATGTATTTATTTATATTTAAAATGTATAAATTAAATAAATTTATATATTTATAATATTTTCATGCATACATGCATGTTTTTGTTTTTTTGACAAAATGGGATCATATTCCTCATATTGTTCTGCAAGTTCACAGAAAACTTTCTTTTTACTGTTATTTATCTGGTGGGATGGGATCTTGCTGTGTTACCCAGGCTGGACTTCAACTCCTGGGTTTAAGTGATCCTCCCACTTCACCCTTCTGAGTAGCTGCACAGAAAACTTTCTGAAGGCATATAATTGTAGTTTTATTATCATACATAAAGAAATTAGGCGGGGGCCAGGCGCGGTGGCTCATGCCTATGGTCCCAGCACTTTGGGAAGCTGAGGCGGGTGGATCATGAGGTCAGGAGTTTGAGACCACCTAGCCAATATGGTGAAACCCTGTCTCTACTAAAAATACAAAAATTAGCCAGGCATGGTGGTGTGCACCTGTAGTCCCAGCTACTCGGGAGGCTGAGGCAGGGGAATCGCTTGAACCCGGAAGGCAGAGGTTGCATTGAGCCAAGATCACGCCACTGCACTGCAGCCTAGGTGACAGAGTGAGACTCCGTCTCAAAAAAAAAAAAAAAAGAAAAAAGAGAAATTAAGGCCGAGCATGGTGGCTTATACCTGTAGTTCAAACTACTCAGGAGGCTGCGGCAGGAGAATTGCTTGAACCTGGGAGGTAGAGGTCGCAGTGAGCCAAGATCGTGCCACCGCACACTCCCAGCCTGGGCAACACAGAGAGACTCCGTCAAAAAAAAAAAAAAAAAAGAAAGAAAGAAAGAAATTAGCACTAATTCCTTAACATCATCTAATATCCAGTCAATGTACACATTTTCCTGGTTGTTTCATGAATAACTTTTTACAGTTGGTTCGTGTGAACCAGGATCCAAATAAGATCTGCCTGTTGTGTTTGGTAGGTCTCTTAGAACTGTAAAAGTTTCTGCTCCCTCTCTGTTCCTTGCTATTTGTTTGTTGAAAAACCTGGCTTATTTGTCCTTTAGAATTTCCTGTGTTCTACAAGGATTGAGCTGGGAGGGGAAAAAAAGAATTTCTCATGTTCTGGCTGTGGCCGAATGTATCCATTTAGTATCATTCTGTTTATCTCTTGGTTCCTTTCTTCTCTATATTTCCCATAAACTTATAGTTGGATTCGAAGGCTTAATTAGACTTAGGTTCAATTTTTTTTTTTTTTTGCTAAGAATGCCATAGACAGTACTATGTTAAGCTATGTTGAATGAATGAATGAACTTGTTTTATGTAACATATTGTGTAAATATTTCCCTGTCAGTACTTATAGATCTACCCATTCCTTCTCTAGTTGCTTAATGGTTTCCTAGTATGGACTACCATGATCTACTTAATCCTTATCAACATAGGTTGTTTCCAGTTTTTAGTTTTTAACAATGCAATAAATCTATCAAATTCCTACCAAAGACAAAAACAGATTAATAAACTGAGATAGAAAAAATAAGCTAGTAGTTTACATGTTTAAGAATTTTTGGTTGTATATTAAAAAATCAAGTGAATAGTCACTGGCCTCTAAAATGTTTAGAAATCTCTAATTTCACCGGGCACGGTGACTCACACCTGTAATTCCAGCACTTTGGGAGGCTGAGGCGGGCGGATCACCTCAGGTCAGGAGTTCGAGACCAGCCTGCCCCACCACATCTCTACTAAAAATACAAAACATTAGCCAGACATGGTGGCACATGTCTATAATCCCAGCTACTCAGGAGACTGAGGCAGGAGAATCGCTTGAACCCGGGAGGTGGAGGTTGCGGTGAACCGAGATCGCACCACTGCACTCCAGCCTGGGCAACAAGAGCGAAACTCTGTCTCAAAAAAAAAAAAAAAAAAAGAGAAATCTCTAATTGCTGAGTATATTCATTACAAATTATGAAAAAGCCAGACGTGGTGCCTCACGGCTGTAATCCCAGCACTTTGGGAAGCTGAGGCAGGCAGATCACTTGAGGTCAGGAGTTTGAGACCAGCCTGGCCAACATGGTAAACCCCTGTCTCTACCAAAAATATAAAAAATTAGCTGGGCGTGGTGGCGGGCACCTGTAATCCCAGCTACTCAAGAGGCTGAGGCAGGAGAATCATTTGAACCCGGGAGGCAGAGGTTACAGTGAGCCAAGATCGCACCACTGCACTCTAGCTTGGGTAGAACAAGACTCCATCTCAAAAAAAAAAAAAAAAAAAAAAAAAATTATGAAAAAAGCAATCTGGAGAAGACTCGGTTTGTCTTTGACTTGTCTTTGAATATATGTATATTTTATTCCAGAAAAGTATGATGAGGGTGATGTGAGGAAAATTACACATCAAACTGAGGGTGATGTAATCATGCTTTCCAGCAGATAGATGGAAATGTAGTTGTTTAATCTTCAGATGTGATGTGTACTGTGCCATTTAGACATTTATTTTTTATTTATTCACCCATCCATTTGGTTAATTACGCTCAGATACACAGCCAATTGAGGATCTGAATGTAGTATATGTACTATTGATGGAACACAAAATCTTTTTTTTTTTTTTCTTGAGACAGAGTTTTGCTCTGTCGCCCAGGCTGGAGTGCAATGGCTCAATCTCAGTTCACTGTATCCTCTGCCTCCCGGGTTCAAGCAATTCTCCTGCCTCAGCCTTCCGAGTAGCTGGGATTACAGGCGCCCACCACCATGCCCGGCTAATTTTTTGTATTTTTAGTAGAGATGGGGTTTCACCATGTTAGCCAGGCTGGTCTCGAACTCTGGACCACAGATGATCCACCTGCCTCGGCCTCCTAAAGTGCTGGGATTACACACATGAGCCACCACAGTCGGCCTTCTTTCTGATTCTTAGTTTAACTATCTGTAAAATGGGAATAATTACAGTTTTCTCTGGCTCATGTTTCTTATGGTTATATAATGGTGATGTAAATATTGTCTATGGTTTCTCTATTTATTTATTTATTTATTTATTTTGAGACAGAGTTTCATCCTTGTCACCCAGGCTGTAGTGCAATGGCATGATCTCAGCTCATTACAGCCTCTGTCTCCTGGGTTCAAGCAATTCTCCTGCCTCAGCCTCCTGAGTAGCTGGGATTACAGGACCTGCCACCATGCCCAGCTAATTTTTTTGTATTTTTAGTAGAGATGGGGTTTCACCACATTGGCCAGGCTGATCTCGAACTTCTGACCTCAGGTGATCGACCCGCCTCAGCTTCCCAAAGTGCTGGGATTACAGGCATGGGCCACCGCGCCCAGCCTGGTTTCTCTATTTAAATCTGAAGAATTTTCATAATGCAAAATTTTTTCTGGCACAGTTTACTTATGTTTTTCTTTTCCTTCTTTTAGTTATAGGTAAACATTGGAAACTCCATAGAATAAATCAGTATTTCTACAGAAAAATGGCAGAGAAGTCAGTATTGAATGTATTAAATTGGCTTTCTTCTTCAGGAAAAACTAGACCAGACCTCTGTTATCTTCTGTGATATCATCCTACAAGCAAACTAATCTGGAATCCCTTCACCTAGAGATAATGTACAAGCCTTAGAACTCCTCGTTCTCATGTTGCTATTTATGTACCTAATTAAAACCCAAGTTAAAAAAAAATCCGGTATCATTGAGTGACGGTCTAAGTGTATCTGGTGCCTGTGTGTATGGTGTGTGTATGCATGGTTTGTGTGTGTGGTGCATGTTTGTGTGTGTGTGTGGTATGGATGGTGTATGTGAGTTAGAGACAACAGGTAACTCTTCTTAGGGAAGTATCAGCTTGCAGCCTGCAGAGTCTGGGCTCCACAACACATAGTATAGAAGAGTAGCTCTGGAGTCCTAAAGATGCTTCAATAACCAGCACAAGGACCAAAACTTGTAATACAGTTTCCCTGACAATGATTAGAAGACATATAAAAGGAAACAGTAACAGTGACCCCTTATTGTGGCTGTCACCTCCTAGTTTGTACAGAACTTGCAATTCTTGAATGCCAGTGGGAGATTCAGAATGAAGAGGTCTCTGTCCTCTGCCAGTGGATGAATGGGGATGTGGTGTGTGTTTGGATTCTCTGTATGTGTATGGCTTGTATTTTCCTCCTCTGTGGCGCCTGAATGCACAGCTCATTGAAGTCTGTAGTCCCACTGCAGGAGCCTCTTTTGACTTGTCAGCCAGCCAGTAAGGATGGCAGGGGAACAGAATGTCAAAGAGAATTTAGAATTTCCAGATTTCAATTAGATTTGGGAACTTATCTTAAATCTTCCTTGTATACTTGTATCATCAATTGAATTCCTAATCGTTGACCTTCCAGAACTGATAGCAGTCAGTAAGATAGCAATACACAGATGGACATGCACATATTCGTGTTATATATATTGAAGAGAGCCAAAATGGCAGGAACAGTGGCAGCATTGTTACCGGATTAATGAGCTGAAGCAAATTTGTCCCTAGAATGATCTCCATAGTCACCCAGAAGTCTTTTATTTCCTTTTAGGCCAAAGTACTTTTGTGTTATTGTACCGATCACCCAAATATATGAAAGCCATGCCTATATCTCATTATAAATATGCTATTGTTCCAGGCTCTCTCCATTTGGCTTGGCCTCCCATGTCACCTTTGGAAAGTAGCGATTCCTTGAGTTTCTTCCTTGCAATTGCCTGACCTAGAGAAGATTAGGAAGAAATGGCCTACACGTCAGCATGCTCAGGTCATTAATCAATAATTTGAGTGCCTCCTATCTAAGATATTACCTCCCATTTTTAGTTTTTTACTCAGTATTGAAACATTGCTTTAAAACATTTTAGGCCAGGTACAGTGGCATCTGTAATCACCCACCTGTAATCACCCGAGGCGGGTGAAGCACTTAAGGCCGGGAGTTTGAGACCAGCCTGGAAAACATGGTGAAACCCTGTCTCTACTAAAAATACAAACATTAGCCAGGCGTGGTGGTGCACGCCTGTAGTCCCAGCTACTCGGGTGTCTGTCGCAGAAAAATTGCCTGAACCCAGGAGGCAGAGTTTGCAGTGAGCCAAGATCAATCCACGCACTCCAGCCTAGGCAACAGAGTGAGACTGTCTCAAAAAAAGAAAGAAAGAAGGCCAGGTGCAATGGCTCACGCCTGTAACTTTGGGAGACCAAGGCAGGCGGGTTGCTTGAAGTCAGGAGTTCAAGACTAGCCTGGCCAACATAGTGAAACCCTGTCTCTACTAAAAATACAAAAACTTGGCATGATAGCGGGTGCCTGTAATCCCAGCTACTCAGGAGGCTGAGGCACAAGAATAGCTTGAACCCAGGAGGAGGAGGTTGCATTGAGCCAAGAGCACACCACTGCACTCTAGCCTGGACCACAGAGCGAGACCCTGTCTCAAGAAAAAAAAAAAATTCAAAATGTAGGCAAAATGCCTGTGCTCACATATATAAATGAAAAAATGTGACTTGCTTGAGGTTAAATAGCAAATCAATGACAGGTAAAATTAGGTCATGCAGTGAATATTACTGATTTTTATTAGTCTAAACATATAATTCAGGATCCTTTAATTCAGAAAAAGTAATCGATAGGGGTTATATTTTCCTCCTCTTATCTCTTTCTTTTTTTCCACCTGGGCTGGAGTGCAGTGGCATGCACGGTCACAGCTGCTCCAACCTCGACCTCCCAGGCTCAAGCAGTTCTCCTGCCTTAGTCTGCCGAGTAGCTGGGACTATAGGTGTGTACCCCCTCACCCAGCTAATTTTTTATTTTTTTTATTTTTTTATTTTTTTTCGAAATAGAGTTTCGCTCTGTTGCCCAGGCTGGAGTGCAGTGGCACGATCTCAGCTCACTGCAACCTCCGCCTCCCGGGTTCAAGCAGTTCTCCTGCCTCAGCCTCCTGAGTAGCTGGGATTACAGGTGCCTGCTACCACACCCAGCTAATTTTTGTATTTTTTAGTAGAGACAGGGTTTCACCACCTTGGCCAGGCTGGTCCCGAACTCCCACCTCGGCCTCCCAAAGTGCTGGGATTACAGGCGTGAGCCACCGCACCTGGCCTCCACCTTGTCTTATCTTAATGAATGCACTTTGCACTCACCTTTTTGGAAAGTCTTTTGTTTTGTTTTTTATTTGAGGCAAGGTCTCACTTTCTTGCCCAGGCTGGAGTGGAGTGGCACGATCACAGCTCACTGCAGCCTTGACCTCCCTGGGTTCAGATGCTTCTCCCACCTTAACCTGCTGCGTAGCTGGGACCACAGGCACATGCCACCATGCCCCGCTAGTTTTTGTATTTTTTGTAGAGATAAGGATTGCCATGTTGCCCAGGCTGGTCTGGAATTCCTGAGCTCAGGTGATCCACCCACCTCAGCCTCCCAAAGTTCTGGGATTACAGGCGTGAGCCACCGTGCCCAGCCCAAGTTTCCACTTTTTAATTCAATGTACCAACCCAGTCTAATGCAGAAACCACTGTCAGAGGACTGGTAGTACATGTGTAGGACTAAACTCTCCTATGGCTTGATTTTCATTTAAAGTAAGTATTGGAAATCATGTTTTCATTCACCAGTGGTTGAAAGAAACTTGCTTCAGGTTTTGGTTTTCACCCTGTAAACCTTCTCCTGTCTGATGTTTTGTTTCCCTTCTGATATGTTCAACTTTCAAGTCAGTACAGGTTGGGTATCCCTTATCCAAAATGCTTAGGACCAGAAATATTTTGGATTTTGGAATTTTTTTAGATTTTGGAATATTTGCATATACATAATGAGATATCTTGGGGATGGGACTCAAGTCTAAAACCATGAAATTCATTTGTTTCATTTGCACCTTATACACTTAGGGTGAAGGTAGTTTTATAAAATATTTTTAATACTTTTGTACATTAAAGTTTTGAGTGTGCATGTGTGTGTGTACATATATATATATATATATCGTTTTTGCTTTGTTTTTTAGACAGTCTCACTCTGTTGCCCAGGCTGGAGTAAAGTGGTATGCTCTTGGCTCACTGCAACCTCCACCTCCTGGGTTCAAGCAATTCTCGTGTCTCAGCTTCCCTAGTAGCTGGGATTAAAGGCATGTGCCACCACACCCGGCTAATTTTTTGTATTTTTAGTAGAGACGAAGTTTCAGTATATTCACTAGGCTGGTCTCAAACTCCTGGCCTCAAGTGATGGCCCACCTCAGCCACCCAAAGTGCTGGAATTACAGGCGTGAGCTACCGCGCCTGGTCAGTTTTCTGTTTTTTTTTTTTTTTTTTTTTTTTGAGACAAAGTCTCGCTCTGTCACCCAGACTGGAGTGCAGTGGCACAATCTCGGCTCACTGCAAGCTCCGCCTCCCGGGTTCACGCCATTCTCCTGCCTCAGCCTCCCGAGTAGCTGGGACTACAGGCGCCCACCACCTCGCCCGGCTAGTTTTTTGTATTTTTACTAGAGACGGGTTTCACTGTGTTAGCCAGGATGGTCTTGATCTCCTGACCTCGTGATCCGCCCGTCTCGGCCTCCCTAAGTGCTGGGATTACAGGCGTGAGCCACCGTGCCCGGCCAGTTTTCACTATATTTTAACTGTTACCTGTCACACAAGGTAAGATACGGAATTTTCCACTTGTGGCATCATGTCTGTGTTCAAAAATCTTTGGATTTCAGAGTGTTTTGGATTTCAGATTTTTGTAGTAGGGATGCTCAACCTGTAATTAACCAACACATAACACTAACGGTATACAGTTAGGTCAAACTCCAGATGTGACCAAAGTTCAGGCTTAATTATGTTTATGAAATGATAGCCAAGGAAATGCCTGGGTGGAAGAAAAGTTTGTTTTTATAAGCAGGTGTTTCACATTTCATTCACTTAGCAGTGCAGAATAAGTCATCTGTATTTCACATGTAGGGGTCTTTATCTTAACTGACTGTAGAGTTTTGTTGCTGGACTTTAGCTGTGACTCTAGAAGACAGAAGAATAGCCAAGGAAGTAACTCTTTTTCCTGCCCACCTGCAACCTGTGAAATAGTCTTAAGACTCAGGCCAGGCGCAATGGCTCAAACCTGTAATCCCAGTGCTTAGGGAGGCCGAGGCAGGCGGATCACAAGGTTAGGAGTTCCAAATCAGCCTGGCCAATATGGTGAATCCCCATCTCTACTAAAAATACAAAAATTAGGCGTGGTAGTTCGTGCCTGTACTCCCAGCTACTTGGGAGGCTGAGGTAGAAGAATCTCTTGAACCCGGGAGGTGGAGGTTGCAGTGAGCCGAGATCGTGCCACTGCACTCCAGCGTGGGCGACAGAGCAAGACTCCATCTCAAAAAAAAATATATATATAGTCTTAAGACTCAGTATCCCTATAATCAGTCTGTAAATTCTCTCCTCTCAGGTATGCCTGGTGAGACTTGCTGTTCAATGCTGATTTGTTGATAGGTGTAGAGAACACATAGAAGAACAAGGGAAAGGCAAAGAAGGAGAAAAATACAGAATTCAAAGACTGCTCTCCACACTCAAAAGTCAGAGTGAGCCCTTCAAATGCTTAGATGACATAATACTGGGATTTTGTTAGGAGGAACCCCCAATTTGTGTATGGTCAGAGGGTGATTTTAAATGTTTTGTTTACTACAGAAAAAGCATCAGCTTTTTAATATCAGCTATTTAATTTATCTCCCATATCCCTTCTAAATTATGAGAGAATGGCCTCCAGGTAATGGTATGTGTGAATACATACATAACTCACTCCTGAAACCCCAGGAAGACAGGAAGAAAGGGATTTTTATGTAGCTTTCGCATGTAAGAAAAGGATGGCGGAGGAGTTCTGGGCAACGTAGAGGGAGACTCTATCACTAAAAGAAAGAAAAAAGGATGGAGAGAGGGAGACAATGGGACTTGTTTTTCACAACAGACTCAGCAGAATTGTTTGAAACTCTGTACCCATGTAACATTGACACAAATAAAAATAATGAAAATATTTAGAAGCGGATTCTACAAAAGGCAAGGAAGTTAGTATTAAAACGCTGTATTTGGCCAGGTGCGGTGGTTCAAGCCTGTAATCCCAGCACTTTGGGAGGCCTAGGCAGGCGGATCTCGCAGTCAGGAGTTCAACATGGCGAAAACTCATTTCTACTAAAAAATAGAAAAATTAGCTGGGCTAATTTGTGGTGGATGCCTGTAATCCCAGCTACTCAGGAGGCTGAGGCAGGAGAACTGCTTGAACCTGGGAGGCGGAGGTTGCAGTGAGCTGAGATCGTGCCACTGCACTTCAGCCTGGGCCACAGAGTGAGACTCTGTCTCAAAAATATATATATATAGTATTTATTTTGTAAACTTTGATTCTGTGTGTCCACTGGGACCCTTCCTGTAGTGAAGGCATATGATAGATTTCTCCCCATTTAAAAAAAAATTTAGAAGGTTATAGGTGTCTTTGTGTCTGTGGCACTTTGTCAAAGCTCTGATTCAGCCAGTTGCAGTGACTCATGCCTGTAATCCTAGCACTTTGGGGGGCCAAGATGGGAAGATTGCTTGAGCCCAGCAGTTTGAGACCAGCCTGGGCAACACAGTGAGACCCCCATCTCTATAAAAAAATTAAAAATTAGCCGGGCTTAGTGACATGTGCCTATAGTACCAGCTACTCAGGAGGGTCACTTGAGCCCAGAAGATCGAGTCTACGGTGAGCCATGATTGTGCCACTGCACTCCAGCCTGGGCGACAGACCCTGTCTCCAAGGGGAAGAAAAAAATGCCAGGTGTGGTGGTTCGTGCCTGTAATTCTAGCACTTTGGGAGGCTGAGATGAGTGGATCGCTTGAGCCAGGAGTTCAAGACAACTCCTGGGCAACATGGTGAAACTCTGTCTCTACAACAAATACAAAATTAGCCAGTTGTGCTGATGTGTTCCTGTATTCCCAGCTACTCAGAAGGCGGAAGTGGGAGGATCACTTGAGCCCCAGAGGTCAAGGCTGTAGTGAGCTGTGATTGCACCACTGCACTCCAGCCTGGGTGACAATGAGACCCTGTCTCAAAAAAAGAAAAAAAAAGCTCTGATTCATTTTCTGAATCTTTTGTCAGGAATACAACCCTCAGTACCAACATTGCTCAAGAGGGAAGCTGTAGCCTGTTGGTGGACCTGTTTCCCTGGATTGGAAGTTGTGTCATTTTATGAAGAAAAGCAGAGACCACTTAGTATATTGTTCCCCTTGCAGGTGCTCTTCAGAACTGGAAGCATCGTGCTCCTGGGAGCCTTCCCTACTTCATACACCCCACTTGTCTCCTGTTTGTACCTCCTCTCCTTTCCATACTTCCTCTCTATCTTACCAAACAAACATGGTATTGTTTTCCATTCCTCATGTTGTGTTACTGGCTCTTTGTGGTCCTGCTGACCTAAAGATGCTTAACTTACTACTAACAGTCTTCTTTGTGTGATTGCTGTTTTCCCCTTGGGACAGGTTCTGTTCTTGTTACTCATTTATGTGCAGAATGAGAGATGTAGGAAAAGCTTGTACCCTTTCAAACCCTTTTAAACTTACTTGTACTTCTGTTGAATTCACCATCACTGGTACCTTTCTGAAGAACTGACTTTCCAGACATGAAAACCTTTTCTCTCTGAACTCCTAGATCACATTCTACGTTTCTTATGGCTTCATGCATGTTCTACCCCTTTTTGTTCATACCTGATTTCCCGTAGTAGGCTATAATCTTTCTGAGGCCGGGACAAGTGTCCTTCTTAGCATTCCCACAGTGCTGACCTAAGGCAGTGATATATACATTGTGAATGTGTGAATTCTTGAAAGTTCAAAATTGCATTGATTCTGTTTCAATCAAAACCTCTATAGGATATGCATAGGTATTTGATTTGTTTGTCCTCACCCTCAGAGTACATGTCCCTGTTTCTAACTTCCAAATATAAAAAAGAGGAACTCTCTAAAGGCCTTCAGTCTCTATGACTTCTCCCCCTTAGATTTATTAAGCGCCCACTGAATGCCTGGTCTAGATACTCTGTTATGATGGGCAGGTAGAGAAATACCTTTTACAATTCAGATTCAAAGACAAAGCAAGTACATGAGACAATCAGAGTAGATACAGGCAGCATTATCATAACGTACAATCTGTGGTAGATACTGATTTTGTATTTTGGTCTTGTGCAAAGAAGCACCCAAGGATGTTTGTCCAAAACATGAATGTTGCCAGGAGAGGTGGCTCATATCTGTAATCTTAATACTTTGGGAGGCCAAGACAGGAGGATCGCTTGAGCCTAGGAGTTTGAGACCAGCCTGGGCAACAAAATGAGACCCCTGACTCTACAAAACAAATTTCAAAATTAGCCAATTGGCCAGGCGCAGTGGCTCATGCCTGTAATCCCAGCACTTTTGGAGGCCGAGGCTGGCAAATCACTTGAGGTCAGGAGTTCGAGACCAGCCTGGCCAACATGGTGAAGCCCTGTCTCTACTAAAAATACAAAAAATTAGCTGGGCATGGTGGTGGGTGCCTGTAATCCCAGCTATTCGGGTGGCTGAGGCAAGAAATCACTTGAACCTGGGAGGCAGAGGTTGCAGTGAGCCGAGATCACGCCACTGCACTCTAGCCTGGACGACAGAGTAAGACTTTGTCTTAAAAAAAAAAAAAAAAAAAAAAATGACCGGCTGCGATGGCTCACGCTTGTAATCCCAGCACTTTGGGAGGCTGAGGTGGGCAGATAACAAGGTCAGGAGTTTGAGACCAGCCTGACCAACATGGTGAAACCCCATCTGTACTAAAAATACAAAAATTAGCTGGGCATGGTGGCACGCACCTGTGATCCCAGCTACTCAGGAGGCTAAGGCAGAAGAATCGCTTGAACCTGGGAGGTGGAGGTTGCAGTGAGCTGAAATCGTGCCACTGCACTCCAGTCTGGGCAACAGAGTGAGACTCCATCTCAGAAAAAAAAATTAACTAGGTGTGGTGGTGCACGCCTGTTGTCTCAGCTACTAGGGAGTCTGAGATGGAAGGATCACTTCAGCCTGGGAAGTTGAGGCTTCAGTGAGCCAAGATTGTGCCACTGCATTCCAACCTGGGTGACAGAGCAAGACCCTGTCTCAAAAAAAAAAAAAAAAAAAAGTAAAATATGAATGTGCCTAGGGAGTAATTTTAAATGTTTGTGTACATTAACTCTTTTAGGTAAGGAAGAAAAGTAATCAGAGGAGACAAGCCCGGTAAAACAGGGAACGCGGGCTTTGGATGGATGGTTTTACTGGGTTAGAATTTAGCTCATGCTCTCCTTGTGTGATCACTGTTTTTCGCTTGGAACACCTTCTGTCCCTAGCAAGTTTAGCAAGTGTTAGCCCAGGGTTGGGCTTTTGAGCAACCCTTGATGTATCCCTCTAGCTCATTAATGCTATTGTATATGGAAAATAGTTAATGTCTTATTACTTTCACATATAAATAGGAATTTTAATTTTTTTTTTTTTTTTTGAGATGGAGTCTCGCTCTGTCACCTAGGCTGGAGTGCAGTGGCGCAATCTCGGCTCACTGCAACCTCCGCCTCCCAGGTTCAAGCAGTTCTCCTGCCTCAGCCTCCTGAGTAGCTGGGATTACAGGCATGTACCATCACCCAGCTAATTTTTTGTATTTTTAGTAGAGACAGGGTTTCACTAAGTTGGCCAGGCCAGTCTTGAACTCCCGACCTCAGTTGATCTGCCCGCCTCAGCCTCCCAAAGTGCTGGGA
The DNA here is from genome assembly GCF_047675955.1 of Chlorocebus sabaeus. Classification (NCBI taxonomy): domain Eukaryota; kingdom Metazoa; phylum Chordata; class Mammalia; order Primates; family Cercopithecidae; genus Chlorocebus; species Chlorocebus sabaeus. Next base: position 129,022,624 of record NC_132933.1, read on the forward strand.
TTACAGGTGTGAGCCACCATGCCTAGCCATGAATAGGAATTTGAACATCTGGCTAAGAGTAGTGCCAGTTGAGATCCTGTGTGTCCTGCTTTAACTAATAGATGTGTTTAATATAGAATCTATCATTTTCATAGGCCAGGCGCAGTGGCTCACACCTGTAATTCCAGCGCTTTGGGAGGCTGAGACAGGTGGATCACCTGAGGTCAGGAGTTTGAGACCAGCCTGACCAACATGGTGAAACCCCATCTCTACTAAAAATACAAAATTAGCTGGGTGTGGTGGCACATGCTTATAATCCCAGCTACTTGGGAGTCTGCGGCAGGAGAATCACTTGAACCCGGGAGGGGAGGTTGCAGTGAGCCGAGATCGCGCCATTGCACTCCAGCCTGGGCAACAAGAGCGAAACCATCTCAAAAAAAAAAATCATTTTCATAAGTTATGTCACTGTCCTTTAATTAGCTCCTTAGCAGCTTAAACATGCCATTAGATAATATTTACTATAGTAATATACTTACTTACTTTTTAAAATTCATACATAGGAATAAACTTCAGCTGACTGAAATAATTACAAATTCAGAATATTAATAAACATCAAGTTTGAGTGTTTCTTTAAGTAAACATAAAATTCAAGCTTGCATGAATGATGTGACCTCTACATAGAAGAGAGTTACCATAGCAAGCCCGAGTCTGCTGGCTTCAAAAAGGCCTGCTCGCAGGGTTGTCCTTTTGGAAACTGGGCTTCCCAAAAGTTCCCTACGCTCGTTAAGTCTAGGGCACCAAGCCCTGTTGTATCAGGTCACAGAGATTGTGCAAACGATGTAAGTTATGGCAAATGCCATAACTTTCTTCTGTGAATCTGGTGAATTTTGGTCATTGCTAGGCAGAAGATGCCTACATGACCAGCCTCCAGTAAAACCCTTTGGTGCCAGCCGGGCACGGTGGCTCATGCCTGTAGTCCCAGCACTTTGGGAGGCCGAGGCGGGCGGATCACTTGAGGCCAGGAGTTCGAGACCAGCCTGACCAACATGGTGAAACCCCCATTTCTACTAAAAACACAAAAATTAGCCGGCGGTGGTGGCGCACGCCTGCAGTATCAGCTACTCAGGAGGCCAAGGCAGGAGAATCGCTTGAGCCCAGGAGTTTGAGGCTGCAGTGAGCCGTGATCATGCCACTGCACTTCAGCCTGGGTGACAGAGCGAGATTCTGTCTAAAAACAAAACAAAAAAAGGCTTTGGTGGTGAATCTCTAACAGGCTTCCCTGGGCAGAAGCATTGCACACGTGTGGCCTCAGTTTTGCTACTGGAGAAGGGAGCGTGCTCAACGTGTGCCCTCCCGGGTTGGGAGGGAGAAAGCATGGGAAGCCTGTGTGTGGATTTCTCCAGACTCTGCTGTGTCTTTTTCCCTTGCTGGTCCTGTCATGAATCCTTTGTTAGGATAAACCTAAGGCATGAGAACTTGTATGCTGAGTCCTTTGAGTCATTTTAAGCAAATCTTGAGGACCCACCCCCCAAAACAGCATGTTAAGATGGTGTTTGTTTTATGTCATGCCATCTTGCCATCAGCTTTAGAAGAAAAACATACATAAAAGGACTATTATATTTACATTAAATATTTCCAGGTCACAAGACATTAAAAAAACTGTTTTTATTCATCTTCTTCAAGCAAAGAGAAAGTAGTTTTTGAAAGCCACAGAAAACTCTAAGCTCCCTTGTTTAGACCAAATTAGTGATTGGGTTTTTTTCCTGATTCTCACAGTAGAGTCTTTCTTCCTTTCCTCACGCTATGGAGGCAAGCGGTTTGGGCTGGTTCATAAGTAAATAGGTCATAAACTGCACTCCATTCAAAAGTGACGTCTTTATGAAAGCATTTATTTGTCCTACAGAGAGAGCACTGGCTCATTTCAAATATTGTTCTCAGCCTAGATCAGAATGCTAAAGAGCACACATTGCACATTTTGTTTTAAACACAATAGTTTAATTGTTTGTTTCTTAGTGGTGCCATAAATATTTCCCTGGGAAAGCACTACCAAATAGGTAAGACTTTTAGAAGTCTGTGTGGGATCATACACCTAAATGTCATAACTAAATCTGTTAGACTTTCAGAAGACAGCACAGGAATAAATCTTGGAAAAGGAGTAAATTGTGACCTTGGGTTAGGCAGTGGTTTTTTAGATCAACACCAAAAGCATGGGTGACAAAACAGATAAATTGAACTACCTCAAAATTTAGAAACTTTTGTGCTATAAATGATACCATCAAGAAAATAAAAAGACACTTGGGTATGGTGGCTCGTGCCTGTAATTCCAGCACTTTGGGAGGCCAAGGCAGGTGGATCACTTGAGCCCAGGAGTTTGAAATCACCCTGGGCAACTTAGCAAGACCCTGTCTCTACCAAAAAAATATCAAAATTAGCCAGGCGTGGTAGCACATGCCTGTAGTCCCAGCTACTCAGGAGGCTGATGGAGGATTGCTTGAGCCCAGGAGGTTGAGGCTGCAGTGGGCCATGAGTCTGGGTGACAATGAAACTCTGTCTTTAAAAAAAAAGCTGAATGCAGTGGCTCACACCTGTAATCCCAGCACTTTGGGAGGCCGAGGTGGGAGGATTTCTTGAGCCCAGGAGTTTGAGAACCACCTGGGCAACATAGCAAGACCTAATTTCTATTAAAGTAATAAAGAAAAACCCTATGGAATATAGGAAAATATTTATACATATATCTGATAAGAGGCTCGCACATACAGAATATTTAAATAACTTTTACAACTCAACAGTAAGAAAACAACCCAATTAAAACGGAGCAGAGGGCCAGGCGCAGTGGCTCAAGCTGTAATCCCAGCACTTTGGGAGGCCGAGGCGGGTGGATCATCTGAGGTCACGAGTTCAAGACCAGCCTGGCCAACATGGTGAAACCCCGTCTCTACTAAAAATACAAAAATTGGCCAGGTGTGGTGGTTCATGCCTATAATCCCAGCACTTTGGGAGGCCAAGGCAGGTGGATCATTTGAGGTCAGGAGTTCAAGACCAGCCTGACCAACATGGTGAAACCCTGTTCTACAAAAAGTGTAAAAATTAGCCAAGTGTGGTTGCAGGCACCGGTAATTCAAGTTACTGGGGAGGCTGAGGCAGGAGAATCCCTGGGAGGTGAAGGTTTTAGTGAGCTGAGATCGTGCCACTGTACTCCAGCCTGGGCAACAGAGTGAAACTCTGTCTCAAAAAAAAAAAAAAAAAAATAGCCGGGTGTGGTGACATACGCCTGTACTCGGGAGGCTGAAGCAGGAGAATAACTTGAACCCAGGAGGCGGAGGTTGCAGTGAGCCGGGATTATGCCACTGTACTCCAGCCTGGGCAACAGAGTGAGACTCTCTCTCAAAAAATAAAACTCAGCAGAGGATTTGAACAGACTTTTTTTTTTTTTGAGATAGAATCTTGCTCTGTCGCCAGGCTGGAGTGCAGTGGCACGATCTCAGCTCACTGCACCCTCTGCCTCCCGGGTTTAAGCAGTTCTGCCTCAGCCTCCTGAGTAGCTGGGACTACAAGCCCACGCTGCCATGCCTGGCTAATTTTTGGTATTTTAGTAGAGACGGGGTTTCACCATGTTGCCCAGGCTGGTTGCGAACTCCTGAGCTCAGGCAATCCATCCATCTCGGCCTCCCAAAGTGCTGGGATTACAGACGTGAGCCACTCCGCCCAGCCTGAACAGACATTTTTAAAAAGAAGATATACAGCCAAGCGTGGTGGCTCACGCCTGTAATCCCAGCACTTTGGGAGGCCAAGGCAGACGGATCACGAGGTCAGGAGATCGAGACCATCCTGGCTAACACGGTGAAACCTGTCTCTACTAAAAATACAAAAAATTAGCCGGGCATGGTGGCGGGCGCCTGTAGTCCCAGCTACTCCGGAGGCTGAGGTAGAAGAATGGCGTGAACCCGGGAGGCGGAGCTTGCAGTGAGCCGAGATCATGCCACTGCACTCCAGCTTGGGCGACAGAGCAAGACTCCATCTAAAAAAAAAAAAAAAAGATATACAAATGGCCAATAAACCAATGAAAAGCTGTTCAGCATCATTAGTCATCAGGGAAATGCGCATGAAAACCACAAGGTGCCATTTCATACCCACTAGGATAAAAAAGATAAGAACAAGTGTTGACAAGGGTGTGGAGAAAACAGTCTGGCAATTCCGCAAAATGCTAAACATGTGACCCAGCATTTCTTCTATACTGCAGTATATACCCAAGAGAAATGAAAACACATGTCCACACAAAAGCTTGTACACAGACGGCCATAGCAGCATTATTTATCATAGTCACAACAGAAACAAATGTCCATCAACTGATAAATGTATAAACAAAATGTATTTCCATACAATGGAATATTATTCAGCCATAAAAAGAATGAAGTACTGGTCAAGTGTGGTGTCTCACGCCTGTACCCAACACTTTGGGAGTTGAGATGGGAGGATCGCTTGAGGCCAGGAGTTCAAAACCAGCCTGGGCAACATAGTGAGACCTAATCCGTACAAAATTACGATTAACTGGATGTGGTAACAAATGCCTGCAGTCCTAGCCAGTCAGGAAGTTGAAACAGTAGGATCACTTGAACCTAGGAGTTCAAGGTTACAGTGAGCTATGATTGCCCTCCAGCTTGGGTGACGGAGCAACACCCTGTCTCAAAAAAAGTACTGATGCATGCCACATCAATGACACTTGAAAACATTATGCTAAAATGAAAGAAGCCCATCACAAAAGAACCCATAGTATATGATTCTATTTATTTGGAATGTCCGGAATAGACAAGTACAAAGAGACAGAAAGTAGATTCATAGTTGCTTAAGACTCCAAGGATTGGGGGAGGGCGGAGCATATCAATCAGGGTTCAACTAGAGAAACAGAACACGTAGGAGATGTATGTTGAG